>NW_022699199.1:0-662 GCF_011630105.1 Anneissia japonica | reverse complement strand
TTACGGAAGAGATCAGTTTTAAGTGCACCATTTTCCATGGTCACGGTGATGTCCAAAAAATCTAGACTGCTTGTGGATATGTTAGCAGTGAATTTGATTGTGGGATGAGCCGAATTAATGTTCAATAGGAACGTATCCAAACTATCTTCACCATGGGTCCAGATCATGAAGATATCATCAATGTAACGAAACCAAACATCTGGTTTCTTGGGCTGTAGGGACAGGAAATTGGCCTCAAATTGTCCCATAAATAAGTTAGCAAAAGATGGAGCCATTTTGGTGCCCATCGCTGTGCCATGAATTTGAAGGTAATGACCGTCGCCGAAAACGAAGTTATTATTGGTCAGAATCAGCATGATAAGTTCACGGAGATGTGATTTAGATGGGGTTTTGCCCCGAATTTGCTTGTAATTTGAAATGCACGCATTAACACCTTCTTCATGAGGGATATTAGTATATAATGACGAAACATCAAGTGTAGCCAGAACAGTATTATTAGGTAAATTTGAAATTTGGTTAATTTTGCGGATAAAGTCCGTGGAGTTCTGAACGTACGAGGGGAGAGCAACAACATATGGTCTCAATAAGTCATCCACGTATTCAGAGATTTTTTTCTGTAGCAGTACCGTTGCCCGAAATAATGGGTCTGCCAGGATGGCCTG
>NW_022699198.1:332-510 GCF_011630105.1 Anneissia japonica | reverse complement strand
TAGCTTGATTAAGATTTGGGTTAGATTGCCTTATCTAGGAAAACTAGGTGAGTTCATTTTACGTAAATGTTTAAATAAGGTAAAGAAACACTTAATTAAAGAGGTAAAATTCATAACTTTATGGCAGTATAAAAATGTTTCTCATTTTATATCTACTAAGGATCAAACCCCTAAGGAG
>NW_022699198.1:0-283 GCF_011630105.1 Anneissia japonica | reverse complement strand
GTGATTATATTGGTAAGACAGATAGGTGCTTAATAACTAGACTTAAAGAACATTCTTCACGATCTGATAGTGTTATATTTGATCATGTTAAAAACTGTGAGGCATTCCAATATGTTTTAGGATTACAGGGTATACTTGGAAAATGATAATGTCGTCTGTAATGTAAGTAATAAATTAGGTTTAATATTTTCTAGTACTAACATTATTGACAGCTCCCGAAACTGGTCTATCCTATTGTTTAAAGAAGCTTTCGCTATACGTAGACTACACCCTTTGCTTAACA
>NW_022699197.1:0-667 GCF_011630105.1 Anneissia japonica | reverse complement strand
ATTGTGTGCTATAATTTTTTTCCCTACTTTTTCTAGGTAAATTTTTTTAATCACTTTTTTTTATAACTTAATGTTAGCCTAAACTATTCAGGTTATTTGGAGTACCTCTGATGTCCAAAAACTGTTAGTGTTGGTTTAATAATGTTTCCTGCTTATTAGTAATGGATAAAGTAGTGAGCAAGGGGAAGGGCAGGAGGGAGAGGAGGAGGAAGAGCAGGAGGGAGAGGAGCTTTACCTGTAAGTATAATAATCATTCAACTTTAATGGTGAATTATATGGTGTAATATTTCCCTTTTCACTGAGCTTATTTGTGCAACACTAACATCAAAAAACCTACAATTTAGGTTCTTTACAGTACTTTAACGTAATGATGTCCAAAACAATTATCAGTGTCTAGTTTTGGTGTAATAATGTTCTGATGCTTATTAGTAATGGAGAAAGTAGTGGGCAAAGGGAAGAGGAGGAAGAAGAGTTTTTTTAAATTTTTATAGTAATCATTAAAATTTAGTGGTAGATTTTAGGGTGTAATTTTTCCCTTGTCACTTAGTTTGTCTGTACAACACCAACATCACCTTTAATTTCTTAAAAATGATACATTTTGTCCAAAATTGGCTTTGGTTGACTTTTCTGTCATGGTGAGATGCCTTTTGGAAATTGGATATACAGA
>NW_022699196.1:0-984 GCF_011630105.1 Anneissia japonica | reverse complement strand
TACTCGACTTGTAAATGCATTGGCTGCGTTGTATGGAAAATGTCATAATCGTACAATCGAGCCAACAAAAGAGATATTAGTAACAGTGGGGGCCTATGGCTCACTGTTCAACACCATCATGGGATTAGTCAACCCAGGCGATGAGGTAATATATTTTTTAGAATTACATATATTTGTTTGCATACTGTGTTTCAACATTTGCCAACAGCAAATAACCTTCCCATAAGCTGTATGTAACAAATATCTGGCCAAAGAGACAATAAAATGATAATAATGGTAATGGTAATGGTTAGGGACTTGTAAAGCGCATACTACATGGTCTCTATGCGCTTAAGTTACACGAAAGAAAACAAACCAAAAACTAAATCCTAAAGTCTAACCAAGCGACCTACTGTAAGAATTAAAAAAAAGCATGAGAAAACAGACTATCGCAGGGGAACCAACATCACCGCACCGTTTTCCTGCAATTTGAGACCACATGCAATGTGGGAGACAAATAAAGTAAGAGAGGTTTCATATAGCTGCAGCATGATAATGATTGCCCATGAATTGTAAAGCACAGAACATAAAGTTTGACATTTAAAATAAATATATTTCGATCAGTTAATTTTTATTAGCATATTATGTCCTTGTATATAGGTTATCATCATTGAGCCATTCTTTGATTGCTATCAACCAATGGTGTTATTGGCTGGTGCAGTGCCAAAGTATATTCCTCTGAAACCAGTAAGTATCACTTTGTGTTGGTCTTGTATAGTGGGTCACTTTAAGCCCAATTTCGGATCATATCACTCCTGTGTTAAGGCACCTTCATTGGCTTCCTGTAACACAGAGAATTACTTACAAGATTTTATTATTTGTTTTCAAAGCACTTCATAATCCCTCGCCAATGTTTATTTCACAACTCATTCATCCTTATATTCCTAAGAGGTCTCTGAGATCTAGTTCAGAATCTCTACTTGCTCATTCCACTCGCCCGTCGAC
>NW_022699195.1:0-1139 GCF_011630105.1 Anneissia japonica | reverse complement strand
AACAGCAAGAAGATGCACTAATACAGCACAGCAATACTAAACCAAAGGGCTCTTTTCAGAGCCACCACAATAACAGAATAGATTTGATGCATTAAATGTCACACTAGCCTTTGAAAAATAAAGTCTCAATAAATATATACACAAGCGATTACTATTCCAGCACCATCAGGCAGATTTCCACATACGTCAACACATTAATACTTTTTTCCTTAGATTTTAAGGTACTGTATTGTTTTTTGGGGGGTTTCTTTTTTGTTTTTTTTTTGTACAGTATCTGCATGTACATTTACAATATTATTATTAAATCCATCGTGAATCTGTAAAGCTTTCAGTGCACCTCCAATTTCCTCTTTTGTGTAAATGCTTCCTACGTTAAATTTTAAATTTATTATTGAAAATTATTGCAAGAATCGTTATTTTTTAACTATAATTTAAACAAATGCCAGAAACTTTTCTGGTACGTCACTTAGGCACCCCAACATGGCGTCGGAGGCCTCACTTTTTCTGTACCAGGATTGGCCGATGAGCAATCCAGCTATTATAATAGAGATCTGTGGAGCGAGGGCGGCGCCATCTTTGTTGTTGTTATGGTAAAGCTAGGTGATCACAACGCGAGGGGATTTCGTGCAAATCAGGAACTCTCGCATGTGGCTAGCAAAACATGTTAATTTCTCCTTTTGAAAGCTAAACTTGATGTCTCTTTTGTTTAACACACCGAAGATATATATAACTTGCGTATACACTTGTTGGCACTAATGCACTTTAGTACTGTAACACTTCTATCTTTAAAAATTTTCTTTTTACCTACTGTGCGCTCCCAACAATATCTTACGATTCTTTTTCATCTGTTCTCTCACTAATTACACCAGTTTTTAGCATTTTATTACTAAAAACAACGTTCTTTTCCACCGATTCATGACGGTAGCGACTCGCGATGTTTGTTTATAAATAATTAATTGCCAGGTTGTTATCCAATTTTAAGGACAGCTCTGTTCGTTGCCATGTTTTGTTGTTTTTTTTTTCATTTTGTTATGCCTTTTCATAATTTATTTGTATTTTTAGCTGTATATCGTTGTTCTGGTACAGTGCAATGTTATAATGACATATTACATTTAGGGACAAGCTATTATTTCATCGGG
>NW_022699194.1:0-1270 GCF_011630105.1 Anneissia japonica | reverse complement strand
GCGGTAGTGCGTCACGCTTGAGTGCGTACGGGTAAATAGCTTGTTGATCATTCACGTTTTGCATGCATAACAAAGACAGTTTATATGATTGTTTAATGGTTTTTACCTTTGTCGCTATATGATTGGTGAATGTTTTCTTTTTCTTTTGTGTTTTACTTAGCAGAACGAGTTCACCGGGCTATGTACCCACACTAAGTTTACGTTTGTACACGGTATCAATATTCATAGGTTTGAGATGAATACATGCCCACTACTTTTAGTAAACCTAATGGTACGAAGATGTTGGTATTGGAGTGTTAGCACATGACACAAAACAACTTCAAGAGGCGCTAAAGCAGCGACCGCAACATTAGTTCAGGGGCGGATCCAGATTTTTCATTTTCAGAATAGGTTAGCAAAGAGCACATGATATTGATATGCGAGTGGACGCTAATGAGGCGGTCCCTCTGGGGGGCTTAAACTGTATTATACAAGGGAAGAGTTAATTTACACTCTCCCCTGATTAAAGAAAATAGTACTTTACTAAACTTTACAGAGAGTTACTTGATTGTAAAAAAATGCTTTTTATTTCGACTTAAATTATTACTGTACGCGCAACATTCGAGATTTTATGACACAGTGTGCGCGCAGGGTTTAAAACAGGATCACTCATTACTCTCTAAATAATAAAAGGAGAATGGCTTACATTTCATATATAATATTTTTTCACATTACAAATACTAGTATATCGGGATATTTTTTTTAAATTTTGGTTAGTTTGAGGGTGGGGTTCAGGACGGTCTTTACCCTTTGCTGCGCCATGCACTGTTTAGGAAACTATTTGAACAAAATGTGATGGAGAGTGTGCGTAAAAGAATTTTCTGTCTAATCGACAACTAGTGAAGTTGCCGGATTTGTGAACTAGCAATATCAGTAGGCCTACATCCACACCTCTACCCACACTTTATTTATAGATTATTATTCTATGTTACAAATAGTACCCTATGAAGATTAATTCTCAATCTTGTGCATTTAGATTTAGATTAAACTTAAATAAAATATATGTAGTTAGGTAATGAATTAAGATTTTAAAAAAAAGTCACTTACGTCACAGAATGTAGCGTTAATGTAATCATTTCCGTTGGCGCATGGTGTCATCAAGAGAGGACGAGCACTATTTACTTTATAATATAAAATAAATCAAGATACAAGTTTAAACTATATTGAAGGACTAAACTTTTAACTGTCTTTTTGAATATATATATATATTTTACATGTTTTAATGTATATA
>NW_022699193.1:0-1182 GCF_011630105.1 Anneissia japonica | reverse complement strand
TTAGATATCGATTAATCAATCAAATTTATTCTTTTATTGAGTGACATGTTGAGCTTTAAGTTTGTCTTGAACCCCTTTGGACAGCTGTATTCTCAAAATATTTTTATATATTTTCTCCTGTTTTGAAAATGTTTTGATGGTACAAGTTTATGTATTGGGGCAATGTAAGATGGGAAATTGATAAGATGTGGGAAGGTGGTAAAAGGTTGAAAATCATAAAGATGTGGAGATTTGATAAGATGTGGGAAGTAATTCATGTGTTAGGGGACCTGAAATGGTAAATTTTTTTATTTGCAAGGTTGGTGGTTGTTACAGCGAGCTATGTGATTGGCAATCAGTCTTGAAATGGCAAGAGATGGTGAATGATTTTCACCACTTAATGCCCAGTCACGTCAACGACTCCAGTGTTTACCAACTACCGGATGTTAATGTTATCAAGTGAGTTTAAGCTTGCTTCTTTTTTTTTTTTTAACCATATTTACAGAAGGTGTCCCTTCCAGCGTATCCTAGAAGGTCGGCTGATATTCAGAGACCCTCTTAAATATATGAAATAACGTGATGCTTTTTATCAGTGAAATCTCTTTATGAGGCTTAGTGAGTGGAGTTGCTTTTGGCTTTTTATCAGTGAAGTCTTTTAATGAAGCTTAGTGAGTGAGTTGCTTTTAGTTGTGAAAAAAGTCCTACTGTCACAGGAATTGAACCCAGGACCCTGGGAAATAGAAAGCAAGAACCTTAACCACTGAGCTATTCAACTCCACTCTAAAAGCTCTTATTCATTTTATCCATTGCCAAATTGAGCTGTTTCTATTAACATTCTTATTCTTTAAAAAATTCACTTGCACTTGTTTGTTGAAATTTTCAGAGCTTTATCTAAGTATGAAGAACAAGATTTTGAATCGGTAAGCAAACATCTTGACTTGATTCCTGGGTGTTCTCTATCAAATCCAATTAAGATATCAACCTCAGACTGGCAGACCTGTTGTTGGAATCCTGTTGATCATGGAACAAAAAGTATGTTAGAATTAATTAGGGGTGTGACCCATCTACATACCAGTGGAAGTGCTGCATCCTTGTACAGTCACACCAATCATCCTCAGCTGTAAGTACCACTGCTTAATTAATTAATTAATTAATTGAATAATTAATTAAAGCCCCATTCCCGGCAAAATTTAAGTTTAAGAA
>NW_022699192.1:0-732 GCF_011630105.1 Anneissia japonica | reverse complement strand
CAGTCTAAATGCATGAATGTTACGATTTGCTTACATTATTATTGTATTTGTTCTATTTCATTTTTATATATCTTATATACGTGCAAAGTATTGTATTCCCATTGTATCATTATTAATAGATCTATCTGGACATTGAATAAAATAAATAAAAATGAAATACCACAGTTTCGGGTGAATTCTGTAATTAATTCTGTTATTAGGTGCATAAGCAGAGCATAAACACTTTAACATGCCTAAATTATTTTTAGAAATCGTAGGAACCATTATCTTTTGGAACATTGGCTAATAATTTTGGCAATATTCTCCAGTCCAATTTCCAATCAATTCTTATTAGTTTGAATTGAATTTATTCATTAATCATGTAATTAGAAAGGAAAAAATGCAACAAACAACCCTGATTAATTAATAGGATAAGCCATAAAAAGTGGGTCCCATAAAAACGATTTAAATTTGCACAAAGAACAAAAAACACACACAACGTCTAAAAGGAAATAAAATGCAATGAAAAATTGGTCTAAACATGTTTTTAAAATGTTATATAAGTGGAGAGGGGTATACCGTCTTACCAAACAACTTGATGCCTCATGTTTACGGGCGCTATTCGTTATCAAAGTCATTCAGCTAACAGTAACTGTGTATTACTCATCTTTTTCATATTTTGTTTTTGCCACTCTGGGCATGTATCTACTCTGATTGGCTGAAAATGAAGAGCATCCATACGTCACGGTGCAA
>NW_022699191.1:0-658 GCF_011630105.1 Anneissia japonica | reverse complement strand
CTATTCCATTGAAAGTTTGAAGTTTTTCGGAAAAGTACTCGAAATATGGCGGAAAGTCGAAAATTGCACTAAGTGCTCAACACGGCGAGATAAGCACTTTTGTGCAAAAAGTGACAATGTTAAAAAGTTGAGTCAAAAATGTAATTTTTTTTGTTAGGTTAGGGTTAGTGTTAGGGTTAGAGTTAGGGTTAGGGTTAGGGTTAGGGTTAGAGTTAGAGTTAGGGTTAGGGTTAGGGTTAGGGTTAGGGTTAGGCAAAGTGAGATAGGCTAAATCAAACACTATTCCATTGTAAGTTTGAAGTTTTTCGTAAAAGTACTCGAAATATGTCGGAAAGTCAAAAATTTGCACTAAGTGCTCAACTCGGCGAGATAAGCACTTTTGTGGAAAAAGTGACAATGTCTAAAAGTTGAGTCAAAATGTAATTTTTTTTGTTAGGTACTGTGTGATAGCTTGAAACAAACATTATTCAATTGAAAGATTGAAGTTTTTCGGAAAAGTACTCGAAATATGGCGGAAAGTCAAAAATTTGCACTAAGTGCTCAACTCTGCGAGATAAGCACTTTTGTGCCAAAAGTAACAATATTAAAAAGTTGTCAAAATGTAATTTTTTTTTTGTTAGGTTAGGGTTAGGGTTAGGGTTAGAGTTAAGGTTAGGGT
>NW_022699190.1:0-702 GCF_011630105.1 Anneissia japonica | reverse complement strand
GCTGGGCTAAGCACTAAACTCAACAGCCAGCCATCGCGATGTTAGAATACTATATACTGTGTGACAGTGCACATCCCAAGGTATATGGTTGTTAGTAAATGATGCTGTAGATTACAGTTGTTGTTCGATTGATAGCTGTTCCTTATGCTCTCAAAGATTGAGAAGCATGCTTTTATGCTATCACAGAGCAATGAGAAGCTAAGTGAGCATGCTCAATGAACCTGCTTCACTCAGGTCATTCAAAGATAATGGCCCTGATTTTAAGGTTCATACACATTACTGAAAATTTGTTTTTCTTTAATTCAAAATTATTTTTCTTTAAAAATGACACTTTCCATGTTATTTGGTTGTATTATAACAAATGAAAGTCAGAAATTAATGTTGAATCTTGAAATCTTCAAAAGTAAGGACAATAAAGTAGGTTTAGTTTTTCTTAAAATAAAAAAAAAGTCATTGCTTAAGTGTCACCTTTGATGTTACCATTAAAAAGATTTTCCAATTTTAATTTACATATGTTAATCATACCTACCCACACAGGTGAAGACGATGAGTCTCGCTATAATGGGCCTAATGTTGCTCAGATAGTGAAAGCTTCAACACCAAAGAGTTACATACCACCAGTCTTAGAGGGACCTATTAAACAGGTCATATGTGATATACTTAACGCACTAGTTGAACCTGAGGCACCTAAAGAAGGTTGGT
>NW_022699189.1:0-680 GCF_011630105.1 Anneissia japonica | reverse complement strand
GGGAGTCTTTATGGCCCAAAATAGTGATTTCAGACTACATTGGTAATGTAATACGACAGGCAAATTACAGTAACATTTTTAGCAAATTTCTTTGAAAAAATATCGTAGGCATAGGGCCTAGCTACGTATACAGTATTTTCATTTTACAGTACGTAGTTTGGAACGATATCGGAAGTGGGGGTGCTGGCAGTGGCCTGCTATTAGGACTACAATTTATTTGAAAATATCTTGGGTCCGATCGTCCACACCAGCTGGGCCCAATCATCATCACCCGAAGTTTTCATTACGATCAAGAACGTACACGATCTATGCCCTGGGCTAGGCTTAGCTTGCTGTCGTCACTCTGCTACGTATACTACACTACAACCGCATAACAAAGAAAGCGACCCACGTGGTGCATTCTTAAATATTACACACATTATTTAATTGTATTAGACGATAACACCTGTCTCTTATACACATCTAGATTACCCTTGCATCGCAGTAATACTGAACTAGGCCTAGCTTAGGCCTCATGTTTTTGTGGAAAGCTAGATAGTCGTTATGTACCCGACAGTCGGCTGCCTTTATATTTTCACCTGTTTTCAGTTTGCATTCTGTACATTGCTGCACAGTCAACTGTCGGGGATATAGTACCTTCATATGACTACTCATACGTATACAACAGAAAAAAACGTCGC
>NW_022699188.1:0-883 GCF_011630105.1 Anneissia japonica | reverse complement strand
AACAACAATATTTCAATATTAAATATGAAATTTATTAGAAACATTAAAAAGACGAATAATGGCAACGTGCAGGGCCGCTTCCCTTGTCCCACTTCCGAACGGATACAGGATTTTATGTTGGGGTAGATTCCATGAATACAGATCATTTCGGTCGCGCTTCGTTTCGGTCGCGCTTCATTTCGGTTGCGGTTTCTTTTCAACAAATATATGGAACGCCAATGGAGTTTCGAAACGCTAAATTTAATATAATTAGACCTAATTATCATTGCAAGTTCGTCAATCGGTTTATCATACTTTTTTATTTATGTTTTGTTGTATTTCTAATAAGTAACAACAGGCTACTTAAAAGCAAATAAAATTAATACTATTATTACTAAACTATCAATTAATATTATCGGACGGTTTTTATTTTCGTTTTCTTATGAATCCTACGCTTTCTACTACACAACAAATACAGCAAATGAAATAAATACTAAAATATGATATGATGTTATATATAATAATAATAATAATAATAATAATTATTATTATTATTATTATATTATTTTTTTTAATTTACATTGTATTTTGAAAAACCAGCCAATTTGTTATTTTAATTACTGTAACATTAGTTTATTAACAAATATTTTTATTAGTATTAAAGTTTTTTATTGTTACTATATTACTGTATAAGTTGGTGCTATTTTTCTTTTTTTACAGAAACAAGCAGATGTTACGAAGTTGACCGAGTTTGAGATACGTTTTTTGGTTCTTGCTATATATATATTGATATAATTTTTTATTAATGCTTAAATCAAATAAAAATCTATGGAATAAGTTTGGTCAATAGATTAGTTTCGTATACGTTTTTTTTTTTCTTGTCTGTTACGTTTCCATTTACCAT
>NW_022699187.1:0-2412 GCF_011630105.1 Anneissia japonica | reverse complement strand
ATCATTCAACTGCCCAGTGATTACAAAAATGAATTTGTTGGTAGTGATATATTTGGTTTCAATTTGAATTAAATATTAGCTGGTTAGATAAAGTCCTACCTAGCTCATTTGATGGTGGTTCAGACATGTGCAGAATACATTTAAATAAATACACAGTAACAAAATACCAATCAATAAGGTGACTTTTATAAACTATATGCTGATAATTAAGAACTAGGCCAACTTAGGCCTAGCCAGCCTTTTGCGTACTGCACATGATCATGAGTGATTTCATTAATTTAGTAATGTACTAGCATAGCAGTATAGATAGTAGTAGTAGTGTATAGATAGGGCCAGCTGGCTTACATCAATCTCAACCTAGGCTAGGTTACAAACAATGATCTGGCCGGAAACAATCCAGGTGTTTGGCAGGGACCAACCGCGACAATTGGTCTAGTCTAGCCAGGGAGTTTTAACAACTCCCTTGTCTAGCCTAGCTAAAGGCCTAGGTAGGCATGGAGTTATTATTTTGAGAACTTAATGGGCTAGGAGGTACACCTAGGCTTGTCCTGGACCTAGTTCCTAGCCATAGCCAGCCTAGTTAGGGCCTAACTAGTCTAGGCCTATAGAATTTAGCATTCTACATTAGGCCTACCATATATTTCCAGGCAGGTGCTATTGATCTTGACTCCTCTTCTATTTAATTTGTAACATGGCCGTCTCTGGCAGTGTAGGGGATTCCCCAAACATGATGACGTAAGTTCTTGAACGTTCGGCCGGTGTCACGAGAATTCAGGTACCATCGAGAAATTAAGTACCAGACCTAAATTCTCGCTTAAGCGAAAACTTTGGGCTTGTCGATAAATTAAGTACTACTCTAATTTTATGGCACTTATAGTACAATGCATAAATATTTGATTTGTTTTAAATTTATGACCGATAGTAATTAATCAGGTGAACTGGTATTTGGTACAAAAACGGTGAAAATAAGCAGAAAATATACGATTTTGAATGTTTTTTATTCTTGTTAATACTTCAAATCGCATCCGCAAGACTACGACACTGACCTAATTTTCTTCACTGCTACAACAGCAGCGCGAAGATTGTCCTTGTTACCGCATGTTTGGCAGCCAGGCTTTGCACCGTGACGTATGGATGCTCTTCATTTTCAGCCAAGCAGAGTAGATACATGCCCAGAGTGGGAAAACAAAATATGAAAAAGATGGGTAATACCAGGGAGTGGTAATACACAGTTACTGTTAACTGAATGACTTTGATAACGAATAGCGCCCGTAAACATCTGGTATCAAATTGTTTGGTAAGACGGTATACCCCTCTCCACTTGTAAAATTTTAAAAACATGTTTAGACCAATTTTTCATTGCATTGTATTTCTTTTTAGACGTTGTGTGTGTTTTTTGTTCATTGTGCAAATTTAAATCGTTTTCATGGGACCCACTTTTTATGGCTTATCCCATTAATTAATCAGGGTTGTTTGTTGCATTTTTGCCTTTCTTGTCCTGTTGTTTTAATAACATGATTAATGAATAAATTCAATTCAAACTAATCAGAATTGATTGGAAATTGGACTGGAGAATATTGCCAAAATTATTAGCCAATGTTCCAAAAGATAATGGTTCCTACGATTTCTCAAAATAATTTAGGCATGTTAAAGTGTTTTATGCTCTGCTTATGCACCTAATTACAGAATTCACTCAAAGTTGTGGTATTTCATTTTTATTTATTTTATTCAATGTCCAGGTAGATCTATTAATAATGATACAATGAGAATACAATACTTTGCACGTATATAATATATATAAAAAATGAAATAGAACAAATACAATAATAATGTAATCAAATCGTAACATTCATGCATTTAGACTGCTTAATACAGTCATGGGGGTATGATAGAGTATATCAACAAAGAGCCAATGTAAATTATTTATCACTCAATACTGTATATGTTCTTCTTACAGGGAGATAATAATACTAGGTAAAGTGGGTTGACACACTTGAGTTGTAAATTCACAGAATTGGAATTCAATAAAATAAATTAATAAAGCCTTGTAAGTCTACTTTAAAATCAATTTAGCACTTGAAGATAAAAATGTATATTTAATTCTCTGTACTATAGTTTAAGAAACGTTTAAAAATGATATATTCACATAATGCTATATGCAATTCAATCTTCAACACACTGCTGAGTTACCAACATTGCCTCCGCAGTCATCTAACGTCAAATGCAATGCATATAGTCAGTCTCATGTACATTTATATAGGGTGATGTATGCTAATTAGGCTTCCAATCTGGCTTAAGCAATGGCCTTCATTTTGATTGGTCGGACTTCGAACTACGAACCATACAGATTGTTTAGTTTAGTTTTTATTTGGAATCACTTTCATTACAGTGGCACACATCCAAAATGGTGGT
>NW_022699186.1:0-1314 GCF_011630105.1 Anneissia japonica | reverse complement strand
GGTTAGGTTGAGATATGTTTGTTTAAGTGTCAAAATCTCAGTCAGAATCAGTTTTTTAACAAATTTAAAATAATTCCTATGAAATATTATATTACACAAGTGTCATTACTAGCAACGGAAAATATAATGTCGGCCGTTTTTATGTGTGATAACAGAACCTAAATAGAGGTAAGGCTAGGCCTAGCAGCGTTGGATAGGCTAATGGTTTCGGCGCCTACGATATTTCTTCTCACGACCTGTCGCAAAATCAAACATGAAAATTCATCCGCATTTATTTTTTGTGTGGAACACAAAAAAATCAAATTTCAGTCTTACTTTACATTTTTTTCATTCTTAGGAATGTCTGAATTCAGTTAAACTAGCAATTCCGTATTATATTTATAAATCTTTATAACATTATATAACAATTAGATTTTTTTTTTAAATTGAAATTTTGCCGGGAATGGGGCTTTAATATTTATGATATTGAGATACAGTACACGCCTAATTAAATAAATAATCAAACATTTCAATTTCGGAACATAGCATGCAGTTTTTGTTTGATACAACCGTGACAATAATAATATAAATCAATATTTTGCAAAATGTGCATCAAATAAAATTAAATCATCAATGATTAATTAATCAATTAAATAATAAATTAATTAATTAATTAGATAGGACCTACATTTCGAATGTTTTATTAGAGAAGGTGTGTTCCATGCTGTCATTTATCAATGATTATTAAATGCTTATCTTCGAGTGTTTACCGTCTATTGTTTCCTCCAACAAATCGTACTATTCCTCCCCTGAACCCTTGAAGGCTCATGAAAACTATATAAATAAGATAGAATTAAAAGTGAAGTTTGTAACTTATCATTTCCATAGTTTACACAGATTCCATGGGCTACGCATTTAACGTACACATTAGTAAAATGCCCATTAGAAAAACATACTAGTTTATAATCCTATCCAGGCTAAAAAAAAAAATGATTAGACAGCACGCTTTTTATTTTCACTGTCCAAAAATCAGCTTTGAATTATTTGCTTGCGTGCAGATATTCAAAGCATAAATGCACAGCGACATGTTTATGTAAGATGATTCTAGTATTTGTTGGTATTACCGAATATGGTGTACCGGTACAGCGTAGAAGAGCGGGTTAAGAGTTTTGTCGAAAAAAAAGTTTTCGGAATTAAATAAAAGATGGAACTCTGATGAAAGAGGAAATATCACAATGCATAAAACTTCAGGGGTTTATTTAAGAGCCGACGGCCGGCGCATTCGATCGGCTATTACGATGTTTTCGCCGGCTACTTCAATCAAAAATTAATACA
>NW_022699185.1:0-1470 GCF_011630105.1 Anneissia japonica | reverse complement strand
ATGTATTATACTAGGGGGCCGCGAAACTGTGGCCAAGTTGACTTGGTGCCGAGTTGACTCGAATTTGATCATGTTTACGTTGTGTGGTGCGTTGGCAGTCAACTCGCCTCTACAAACTCGCCCCTAGAAAATTCGCCGCCTTGAAAACTCCCCATATTAATATTCAGTGTTTTACTAAATAGAAGTGTTCTAATATAGACAATGGGTCGTGTCTCGTATTATTTGTTATATTTTTATTATTCATTATTTTCACTTGACTAGCATAAATAATTTTGTTCGAAGAACATTTATATGCAGTTGTACTTCGCAGCACTTCACTTGCAATTTGCAATTTCTAATTTATACATAATTATTAATAAAATTCATTCATTTTATGATTGACAGCTAGATCGCACGATGAATATCCATGTATTAACCAAAGAATAATGATCTTCACAATTTGATTGTTTTTTATTTCCTTCAATAAACAATAGAACATAAAGTAAATTTAACAAGTATTCATTTGAGAATGATTGGCATGGTTAGATGAAACTGAGAGTTGGTTTTCTAAATCATTATTTATTTTATAATGTTACTAAACATAAGAAAAAATACTTCAATAGTAGGATATGAAGACCTTATTATTGATTAAAAAATATACATAACATAGCAAAACCAGAAAATGTGAAAATTGCAGTTGAAGTCTTCCTGATTGACAAGGTAAACTGATATTTAAATTTAATACAGGAATGAAGGAGAGAGTTAAACAATCAGCTCAATTGAATGGTTTAGGTATTTATTGTAAAGTTTTTCTGTTTAAGTTCTGCTTATATTTTTTTTACCTGTTGAACCTTAAGTGTAAACCGGTTAATGGGTTTTTTACAGTTAGATGTGTACAAATAAGGCAGTTGCATTATCACCAACGTTTGTGCTACTTACGAAGCCCTGTTTTTTATGTTGGCTTGTTTGGTCTTTTTCAGAGCCATATATATAAAGAGTTGCGACATTTCGCTCCTTGGTTTACAAAAGTCACGTGGTACACGCTGTCCATTATGTTTCATAATCTTCTCGTTGAACACATGCAAAGTATATGCCTTACGTACATTGCATATTAATTTCACACACTTAATTGGGTTTACAATTATATTTTATAATTAACATCACTTAGTATGGACAGCGTATAAAAATTATAAAAAAAAAATATATAATCGAATATTTGCGCACGTGCATGCTCGCGTAAATTCCATGCTCGCGAAAATGATTGAAATTAAAATTAGAATTGCAATGAAAATAAAGGTTATGTTTAATAATCTTAAAAGTGATTTGCTGTTTCTATTGCATACTATTATATAATTATTATAACTTTATTTTGGAAACGACGCTTTTAAAACAGCGGACACGCTCTTGTAGTGTGTTTATAAAAGTCACATACTGTACAGCCATAATACAATATTAAAATAGAGGCGAGACTTTTAATACAATAAAATGTAT
>NW_022699184.1:0-516 GCF_011630105.1 Anneissia japonica | reverse complement strand
GCTTCAGATAACCAACAACTGCATTATTCAATGGATACTTCAGATAAACAACAACTGCATTATTAAATGGATACTTCACATAAACAACAACTGCATTATTCAATGGATACTTCAGATAACCAACAACTGTATTATTCAATGGATACTTCAGATAACCAACCACTGCATTATTTAATGGATGCTTCAGATAACCAACAAATGTATTATTCAATGGATGCTCTAGATAACCAAAAATTGCATTATTCAAGGGACACTTCAGATAACCAATAACTGTATTATTCAAATAATAAATTGAGTTGTTATTACATCAACAGAATACTGCAACAATCATATATTTATTATTCATATTTTATTATCTACATAATAACACATTATTTATATTCAGTTTCTATACAGGTTTCATTTCATCACCATGTCTAAATTATGTATGCATAAACTGCAAGTGATTGTCCAACAGACAAGTGACACAAGGTGAGTACTACACCACCTTGCAGCACATGCAACATCAAACAGGTT
>NW_022699183.1:0-749 GCF_011630105.1 Anneissia japonica | reverse complement strand
AATGAATTAAAGGCGTATAATAGGAGTGTACGTAAGTAAAGCTAGATAAAAGCAAGACCACCCAATATTGTTCACCCTGTTGCCCACCCATTTTAACAATGGTATATTCCAATTGGGTGGTTTATGTCCTGGGTGGTTTATGTCCTGGGTGGTTTATGTCCTACATTCTAGTAATCATTGTAGATTTTAGTAATCACTGTGCTTAAAGTAGTATACCAATTTATTTTCATTGTAGTGAATACAATTACGTATTTGCATTTAGTATTACAAATATTCTGTATAGTATGTAAACAGGTATATTATACATCAACAAAAATATTACTTTAATATAGAGTACTTAAACTACAAAGAGTAAAGCTAGATAAAAGCAAGACCACCCAACATTGTTCACCCTGTTGCCCACAGGGCAACAGGGTGAACAATGTTGTCCTACATTCTTTTCATTGGTTAACCACCCTTTTAATGTATTGTTATATTAATAGTGTGTTCTTCCACATTTTGACCATTGAAATTTGTACCGAAAACAAAATTTTAAACGTCTAAATTAAGTAATTAATAGGCAAAGACCTGGTTGAATTATGCGACTCTTTGGATAGATAGCTAACCATGATAGGTTTTTACGCAGCAGAATAGCGAAATGATGGAATTTTTAATCACCTTCTAAACTTTTTTTTGCATGCATACAGCATGGATTTAAATTTACTCCTCTATGTTCTTTTTTTTAATTGGACATGCTTACTGCAAAAGTG
>NW_022699182.1:0-1132 GCF_011630105.1 Anneissia japonica | reverse complement strand
ACAACTCGTAGAAATGGTAATAGATTTGCCTCAAAATTTATTAAGAAAATAGACGAGATCTTTCGGGCGTAACCCTTTATCAAGTCAGTATATATATATATATATATATATAATAGAATTGTTCAGGATTGTTAGAAATAACTTTTGGCAAATTAACAGACGACTTCAAGTGAGGTTTGACGACTGGGGTCCATGCTCGTCCCACGGAGAGAAGTGTTTTTTTAAAACTCATATCCAACCTCCCACTCTGTTTCCGCCACAGCTCTTGATGAACCTTGATGCTTGGAAAGTATACCTGGATACCTGCTAAAATGTCAGCAAAAATACTGATTTCATATTCTAATATTGTTATTAATATTATCGTCATTTTTTGACAATTGTGTAACACAAGCGTTTGCTTTATATATTTTTTTCAGATTATGATGAGTGTGCTGACAATGCGATGCTTTGTGGATCAGGTGCCACATGTGTAAATTTACCAGGGACGTACGAATGTGTTTGTAACCCAGGCTACATACAGAACCAGGAGAGCTGCCAAGGTTGGTTACGCCTATTAAATTACCATTTGTCAAGCATAATCAAAACTAAATTAAGCATCATTATTGTATTATGCAATATAAAATGACATACCATTTTTGTTTTCAGACATCGACGAATGTCTGCTTGGCATCAGTGAATGTACTCAAGTATGTAGTAATTCTGTTCCACTCTATACTTGCTCTTGTCAAGAAGGTTTTCAACTTGAATCAGATGGCGTGACGTGTACCGGTATGTAAATAATTTAATATATTAATAAATATATTATTATTGTTAATACTATTTCATCTAAGGGAATCCTCTAACAAGCAACCTGCTCTTTAATAAATAAATACTTTAAATGCAATAAATTAACTAATAGATTAACTAAGAGTTTACGATATAAAAAAAATTAGTAGATTAAAATATTAGGTGTGAAAATAATGTTGGCGAAGTTTAGATTCAAATTCGTGAACATTTTCAAAAACAAAGATTGATTGATTGATTGATTGTTGAATGATATATAGAGATATTTGAATGAAAATTTACATTATTGTATTTTATAATATTCAGCAATATCACCGTGCGACGTTAACTGTGAAAACGGAACTTGTTA
>NW_022699181.1:0-572 GCF_011630105.1 Anneissia japonica | reverse complement strand
ATCGGACGGGCACGTGTTCACAGGGAAAGGACCCACCGATTCCCTTTCGATATTGCTCTTCGACGTGAACACGGGTTCCGGAGCGGATTTCTACGACAGCGAAATTCCTCTGCGAATGAACGAATGGAACAGACTCCGGATAGGAATCACCGAAGGCTTCATGCACTTTTCGATCGGTCGTGGGCAGGAAGAATGGAAGAAACTGGCAGGTCGGTACACCGACCTCAATCTGGGCGACAGCTACTCCGTGGGATTATACGAAGGTCTCGGCAGCACCGGTGGATGCATCTCGGAGCTGGAGGTGAACGGTCGACCGGTACAACCCACCGGTCTGGCACCTTGCAACGCGAAACCCGATAGTAGAAAAATCAGAATCGGATCAAGCGTGTTCCTACTTCGTTGTTCCGCAAGACGAAGCGACGCCGCTTCCATTCATAGAAGTGACGTTCTCGTACACGCGCTCGGACCCAAACGACGGCCACGTTCTGCTGTACGAAGGATCGAACCTCGACTTGCACGTGGCTATATGGGGTGGAAGGATGACACTGTTGACGACATCCAAAACCGAAGGA
>NW_022699180.1:0-783 GCF_011630105.1 Anneissia japonica | reverse complement strand
TGACATTATAATATATATTTTTTATGACGGATTAACACTATTTAAATTAATTCTCAATTAGCTGACTATGAGGGCTGAACGTCTACATGACATTATATTTAGGCGCATATATAATATAAAAACAAATAATAGAAAATAATTTTAATTAATATACTTATTTAATTTAATAGACCAATGGGATAAACCTATTTTGTTAATAATAATGTACAATTTAAATGCAACAGAAGAGGAAAATCTGATTCGAATGAAAAGGAAACCTTGCCTCCACCAGGACTCGAACTCAGCACCTTTTTCTTAACGTGCGAAGGTCTTACCAACTCAACCACAGAGACCTGTGGTCGAGATATATATTTATATATTACAACATTATTATTATTCTATCTTTTAACTAGTATTGTATTTATATACTACTACACAGCAAAGTTTTAATTTATATATAGCATAGTCTGTATATACTTATATACATACTGTATATAAGGTACCGTATTTCACTAGTAGAATCTTGCCACTGTTCTGATTATTTAATAACAATCTGAGAAGATGTATTATTAAGATGTCATACAATATTGATCTTAAATGACCTATTTTTGACCATAATTATCTGACCATGTCACCACTTTTTTTTTTAACTTTTGTGGGGGTAACCCACAATTTTTTCATCATTTTTAATTTAAATAAACATATTGTACCAGGGTATACAAAAAGATATCCTGTCAAAAAATTATGAGATTTTGAATATTATAAATACAAAATATTATTTAAATTTCCTGGAAGTAATGTCAT
>NW_022699179.1:0-1300 GCF_011630105.1 Anneissia japonica | reverse complement strand
TTAAGTTCTAACTTACAGAGGCCTACCTTTTTTAACAATATTCTACTCTAAAGGCCTAAATCTGTGTAGCAGCTAGCGGTGAGCAAGTTTCCTAAGTATAGCCTACGGTTATCAGTCCATGTCGTTCTCAGCAGGCCAGAACTGTATACTAACTGTTTTTATTCAAGTAGGTAGCCAAAAGGGAGCTGGTTAGCTTGTTCTAGTCGAGACATCCGCATCTTCAATTTTGGAAATTTACCAAGATTGATTAATATGCATGAAGTTAGCCAATCACGTGATTTACAAAATCAGTCATGCATACGATATCCCACATCAAATTTGATGTGGGAAATTGCACTCATGAATCGTTTGCCCAGGCCCTAATTCGAAAAAAAAGAAATCGAGTATGGGACGCCAATTAAATTAGGTATGGCACGCACTAAGTGCAATAAAGAGTGAGTAACCTAAAATTAGGGCCTGGAACCCAGGCTATGCTGGAATATATCTTCCACGCAAAATTTTGGCCTAAAAATCCGTCAGCACATTTGGGAAAATAAGGGCTGATTTCCGCGCAGATTTTGCTGAAAATTAGGCTTTGGTTGACTTAATCTTGAAATAAGCAATGTATTATGCAGTAATTACGATTCTGCACACCTTTTTTCCTCGCTAGTGATTTTCCACGCAAATTTGAGTTGGTTTTTGCGGTTTCATCTGTGCAATTTAAAAAAAAATAGCTAGCTAGAAGGGGTAAATAATATAAAAAGCACCTTCCTCCCCATTCCATCAATTCATAAAAAAGTAGCCAAAAAATATCACACCGCACAATCAAGATGACTAAGGCTGTGTTTATACTACACTGTTGGATTGAACACGGTGTTGTGTCATTGAACACTAGTTACCGCTGGAGGCCGTTCCACCAAAGACACTCATTTATACTTGTAATTTTGAAACCGTGTTACAGCAAATAGTATTGCGTTGTGGGGTGTGTGGTCAAATCAACAATTAGTTTTTATCCCCAAGTGCACACTTTAAATGTACTTTCCGTCCAGCCCATTGTTTTGTAAACACTACAGTAGGCGGTCTCCAACTAGAACAGTGGAAATTAAAACTCTACCTTAATTTGCCTTTTGTTCACAATAGAGCTACAATTTACAAGCGAAAATTATAATCCTAAAAAAATTTCAAGATTTAACTTGAACATCTTAATTGATGATATCCTGCATAATATATTGCTTAAATTAACTATGCAGAAAAGTTTTTTTATGATAAACCTGTATTCTTTTTGGTGACCTCGACTTGGTCAGTGATTAATTACCACTTG
>NW_022699178.1:0-1568 GCF_011630105.1 Anneissia japonica | reverse complement strand
ATTGTGTTTGAAGGACTTGTATTGCTATTTTTATAGACATTTGTAAAAAAAAGAAACATTTCTTACTAAAAAGCATTTATTTGAGAGAATACAGTAATCACCTTTTGGTCGGCAGACAGGTAAAATCGTGTGATTTCATATCTAGGCTACTCTACGATCTAGGCCTCGATGCCTGCCCAGGCCTCCCTACATCTAATTTCGTTCCTTGAGTCTTAGGTACAGAATAATCCTATTAAATGTTTATGACTTTGTTTAGTTTATTATGGTCCACTGATTCAAGTAATTCCTAAATTTTTCATACTTAAAATATTGAATTTGAAGTAACTTTCTCCAGGTTGTAATCAACCTTGTTTTACGAAAGTAATTTTT
The DNA here is from genome assembly GCF_011630105.1 of Anneissia japonica. Lineage (NCBI taxonomy): Eukaryota > Metazoa > Echinodermata > Crinoidea > Comatulida > Comatulidae > Anneissia > Anneissia japonica. The sequence continues at coordinate 1,199 of NW_022699178.1, read as the reverse complement.
CAATACAACTTTTCAACAAACGACGATTGCTCGAGTGTCTCCCCTCTCGTTCTGCAGGGGGGAATCATAGTTCTAGTGTCAAAACAATAGACTAGAATTCATTGAAGTATGTGCGATATGTACAAGTTAAATTGGTATTTCGCACACAAACCTAAAAACATTCAGCCAAGCGTGCAATACCACTACAGTATTTTCAAATAAATGAAAAACATCAACAGGTGATAACCATGAATGTGCTCAGAACCAAAACCATCATTTAGTCTGCCCCTGGTTCAATTCCATTTTAGTTCTCTTTGTATTTCAACTACTGTAGTGGGTTACAAAATATAGACAAAGAGTTAAAATAGTTGTAACTACATTAGTTACAAATACAGTAGTTATAATCATACCAATAATAATCAAGAAATATAAAAATAATAATTATTATACAATTTGGTTGGCTTAGTCAGGGCTGTAGCCACCGGTACGGTTGGTCAGGTTTCAACCTGAACACTTTTTTTTACCACAATTGTTATTTGATTAGGTTTTGAATAGGAAAAAAAAACTAAATTCCACCTGTTTAGACTCAACCTACTCCATCCTGACATAACTCAAGAACCACAAGTCTGTGAACTCTGGGGTGAATGGTTAATGATAGATTAATAAATTATTTTCTTCTCTTTGGTGTACGATTTATAATGATTGAATAAGAAACTAGGATGCATTTTTTCTTCAGTTGAAATTCAGTGTATATGTGGGCTTAGCTTTTTTCCAAATCAGGTACTGTAGGTCAATTGCTACACACAATGAGCTTTTGCAGAAAATCAGACTAAAGGTTCCCTTTTCTGGGACTTGTATTCGTTTCTTCACTAAATTACCTTGTCAACAGACAAGAAAAAAAAGCATGCCTTAAACGGTATATTTATTCCTGATAGATCTAATATGCAACATTATTTTCTATAAAGTAATATACTGAAATATACCTTTTTTTAAGCACTTAAATACATGTCAAGCGCAGATCCAGAGTTTACCCTATCGCACAGATGAGTTCCCATGGTGGGTGGAGTCATAAGAAGAGAGCTTGTTCTGTCGTGGGAAAACACATTTTACTTAGATAGGCCTAAGGGGTGGGGGGAGTCTTCGGCTCCTCATTCGAAAAGTTTTTGTTTACTAGATGCTTTTGTGCATTATGAGACGTCTGTTATTGAATACACTCTAAA
>NW_022699177.1:679-872 GCF_011630105.1 Anneissia japonica | reverse complement strand
AATAATGATGAATGTAATAAGTAATGTATGTGTGATGTTTGTGAGTTGTTATGTGTTGTTGATATCAAAGAGTATAAATAGAACAAGAGAGCCAACAACGCTCATTGGGAGCGTAAAAAAACGATACGCTCTACGCAGCTAGTGTAGGACGCCAACTAACGCTTGTATATGTTTTATTACCCAGTACTGCACC
>NW_022699177.1:0-598 GCF_011630105.1 Anneissia japonica | reverse complement strand
TTCTACCGCGCTGCGCAGCGCTGCACTGGGTAATAAAAAGAATATACAACCGTTAGTTGGCGTCCTACACAGGCATGACGTTTTTACGAACGGGACTTTGCTCTCTTGTTCTATTTATACTCTTTGTTGATATGTGGTGTGTGTATAGTTTCTTGTTGTTGTTTATTATTTCTTTCTCATTCTACGTTTGTCTTGTAGCCTGGTTTCACTATTCTCCATCGCTTGGCGTTCTACGCACGCGTGTCAGCAATGAGACGCGTGTTGGAAAAAACCAACAAGAAGATTAACACGCAAGACCTCGTGAGTACAGCAGAAGAAAACAACACTTTATTCATTGCTAACAAATTAACATTAATTCACTCACAAACACATTCAATACATCACGTTCTAATTTAGTAATATTCTTGGTTATAATACTGAGATGGGATTTTTTATTTACAACTGGTTGAGAAATATTTTCCGCTCAGTAGGGGAGACTACCTTGACTGTTATTATTTGTTTTATTAATACAAAACAAAAATAAACCACAATCTATTACTACATTTTTGTCAATATTATTACCATTAATATTAATACAGTACAGGTGCTGTATTATCCT
>NW_022699176.1:0-520 GCF_011630105.1 Anneissia japonica | reverse complement strand
GATGGTGTTCATGGAGAGCAGCAAACAAAAATGATACTAAGACAGATATTAAGGTATTTTAAATATTAATAAAAATTATTCTACTTCTGTAAAATGTTTTTTTTTAAATTATGTATCATCACAATAATACTTTATAAATCATATCGCATGTTCTTAAATACAGTATATCAAATGTTGTATTTTCATTGATATCTATTTCGGTTATGTTGTTGGGAGACCTTTACTATTAGCAAGCACCAGTCTTCCTAAGCATTAACTTATTTGTCCATTTTTAAATGTTGCCCCTTTTTTTTAATTTATGGTGTTTATTTTTTTTTTATTTTTATGTTTTGGAACTTTACTGTACTTGTATTCCCAAACTATTATGAACTAATAATAATAATAATAAAACTCTTACGCCCTTTGTACCACATCGAAACCAAGGGAAAAGTGAGCACACAATATAATTAACACTAAAAATTTTTTACTTTCCATTGCCTAGATTGATTGTTATGTATTGCCTAATTAAAATATATTTATA
>NW_022699175.1:406-649 GCF_011630105.1 Anneissia japonica | reverse complement strand
CTCGATTGTCTAAGTTCCCCTTAAGGTAGGCCTACAGGTTGGTTTTAGTAACATAATAACAATAACTAATAAATAATAATAATAATAATAATAATAATATAATAATAATAATAATAATAATCATTTCGGCATTACATGTAATTAACCTGGTCTAGTCAAGAATCTGCAGATTACTATACCTGATATTAATAACTAGGCTTAGGCCTCATTTATTCATTGGTGCTCTGCCATTTTGGCAGGTCT
>NW_022699175.1:0-361 GCF_011630105.1 Anneissia japonica | reverse complement strand
AGCTCTTCTCTTAATTTGAAAATAACTGTCACCATGTTTCATTTCCCCCCCCCCGCCGAGAAACACGCTTTTCCTTACTCTCTGTGCTTTCCCCAGAAAGCATATATTTTTTGTAGTTAGGCTTAGGTAATTATGCAAAACCAAGACCTAACTAAAAAATAAAAATTGCCACAGAATGTAACTCAAATTAAAATAACACTTTTTTACTCGTGCAGCTCAATCAAATATTATGTCATTTTAATCGACCCATTAGTATTAGCATGGTAACATCAATGTATTTTTAAAAATTAGACAGCGACGTTCTCTCAGATCAGAAGTTGTTGATGACCTTTTGACCTGAATTCTGCAAATATGAGATTTT
>NW_022699174.1:0-596 GCF_011630105.1 Anneissia japonica | reverse complement strand
CAGATGTTCCTATTCTTTAATAAATCTCAATTGGAAGGGGAACACCCGCACAAAATCTTCCACAAGCTCCGGCCTACGAGCTCTAGTTCCCCTGTCGGACAGCTCGGCCCCAGAAAATATGTCCTACAGCCGCCACAGCTACTACACCTTTTTATCATTGGCACTAAACAAGCAGAACAGAAAAACCTGATGCCAGGATTAATAATAAAATAATAATAATTTTGGCTTGAATAGCGCATTATGCTAAAGACTTGATGCTCTTAATAAAAATGAAACTGCCGGATTAACACTTGATCTCTACCTGGTTTCGTTTGTTGCCATGTTTACATCACCACAAATACAGTAGTGCAATATTTCACGAATGCCCGTATAGGAACCTTGGCCCTTGCAGAGTTCTGGTTGCTATATCCATTTTTTCCATATGCAATTTCTTTATTACTTTTTTTTTCTATTCCGGTATTTGTTCTTTATGTGTTGCATTGTGTATTTTTTCATAAATGTTTTTGAATAGCTTACTTATATGAAAATACGAAATGCAATACAATGAATATTATAATTATAATAATAATGATAGACTTATATAGCGTATATTGAAA
>NW_022699173.1:0-767 GCF_011630105.1 Anneissia japonica | reverse complement strand
TAAAAGTTCCCAGTGATTCTCTTTATCTTTGCGATTTTTGTCGCTCCAATTGGCATTATGGTCAACTGCAATCACTCTGAAATTTGAAATTGAATGACCAGCTAAATTGAAATGTTCGGCTACTGGTTGATCAAGCTTAGATGTTCTGATAGCTGATCTATGTTGTGTCATTCTCATACGGAGAGTGTTTTTCGTTTCTCCGACATATTGTTTACCACAAATATTACAATATATGAGATAATGACATTTTTGTTGAGGCAATTAATTGATTGCCTTATCCGAAATATGTGGTTTGTTTGGTTGCCCTTTAATGATTGTGTAGAATCAATCAAGGAGCATGTTTTGCATGATGAACCACAAAGATGACTACCCAAATTACGGTTGTCGCAAGAGTTAGTTTGCCTCTTGAATTTAGATCGTACTAATATATCACGAAGGTTAGGTGGTCTGCGATATGCTATGAACGGTGTATCCGGAAAAACAGACCTAAGACGTTCTATGGTCTGTAGAATGGGCATATGTTTTTGAATTATAGCCCTTAGTTGTGGTAACCTAGGGTAATAGGTTGTGACCAGTGGCACTCTGGTCGATCGTTGACGTGGTTTGTACGTCAGTGTTTGAGCACGAGGTATGTCCTTTGCTTTTTTTTATAGCATTTTCAATGGGTCCTCGATGATAATTTCTATTCCGGAGATGTCCGGGTAGTTCTTCTGTTCGATTCTGAAAATCTAAATCCGAAGAACAAATGCGTCTCATGCGCAATGCTT
>NW_022699172.1:0-772 GCF_011630105.1 Anneissia japonica | reverse complement strand
GACGCCCCCTACAGCTGGATCTAAAAAAACTTGTGCCAAACTTTCGTTACCAAGTCGTCGCGTATGTTATTATCAATTCTCAACAAAGATACTAGATATAAAAACAAACTGGAGTAGACACCAAGACAGTGACATCGGTGAATACATAACCTCCTTGGTGGCGGTAGAAATTGTTGCTATTATCCAAATAATACACAAAATAAACGTGTTTAATATTTCCAAGATATTTCTCACGACGGCTTAAAGTCCCATTCCCGGCAAAATTTCACTAAAAACTGACTTTTTTTAGAAAATATTCATTTGCATTACTCCAATTATTATAAATCATGGAAAAATATTGGCATGAATTTTAGTTTTACGCAAAAGAATAAAAAAAAGAGAGAAATACAGACTATTTCTCATAAAATATTACCATTTTCTGGACGAATTCATCGTTACTAGGCAAATTCAGAGGTTGTAGATCGCATCCACTGGAATACTCTCGCTTTTATGTATACTTTATACAGGTGTATAAGAGACAGCTAATGAGATTAGTTTTTGTACTTCGCATCTCGCACAATGCGGTCGTTCGGTTAGGCTGAGATATGTTTGTTTAAGTGTCAAAATCTCAGTCAGAATCAGTTTTTTAACAAATTTGAAATAATTCCTATGAAATATTATATTATTATTATTTCACAAGTGTCAATACTAGCAACGGAAAATATCACGTCGGCCGTTTTTATGTGTGATAACAGAACCTAAAATCGAGGTAAGGCTAGGCCTAGCCAGCAGC
>NW_022699171.1:277-851 GCF_011630105.1 Anneissia japonica | reverse complement strand
ACATAAATTTATTTAAAAAAAAATAATGAAGGAAATAAACAAATTAATAATAATCTACAATTATGCACACATGCCAATCGTGGCTCCTGAAATTTGTCGACAGGGGGTCTGACTCAAGGGGCCGACTAAAGCCTCGGTGGTCAAGGACCTGACACAACAATCCTGATAGGGTTTGCAGAGTATTTTAGAAGGATACGATGCTTATCCTTAATTTAATTTCATTTTATTCTAATTTTAACTTGATAGCCATGCTTTCAAGTGTGTTTTTTACAGCTTTTTTGTCTTCCAATATTTTCCCTTTTAATTTGTACACAAATGAAGCTCTCAAATGCACAGTATGCTGTACTTTTGTAACACAGAGATTTGGACTGGGTTTCGGAAAACTGAGTTTTGGCAATCTGGGATTTCATAATTTTGGTGAACTGGATTGGGCATTCTGGGTTTCGGCAAACTGAGTTTCTGCAAACTGGGATTTCATGATTTCAGTAAACAACTGGATTCGGCAAACTGGATTTCGACAAACTGGCTGGATACCTTCTTGAATACTATTGCTATCGGCGAGAATGCATCCTTG
>NW_022699171.1:0-226 GCF_011630105.1 Anneissia japonica | reverse complement strand
GCCAAGAAAAGCAGACTCGAAAGTTGTCCTGCATGCAATGCATGCTTTAAGGAATTACAACCAATACATAAATATCAACCGTTCCATTCTGGAGACATCGATATTGCAGTCATTGCTACTGTATATCTCATTTTATGACAACGGAGAGAGTCATTCTAAAGACTGGCAAATACAGAAAGATGTTCAAATTAAGTGGCATTAACTTTCACCAGCGAAGAAATCATCC
>NW_022699170.1:0-1916 GCF_011630105.1 Anneissia japonica | reverse complement strand
TTTTTTTTTGTGATCGTCTGAATGTATAAAAAATACAGATATCTTCTTGGCACATAGATTGAGATTATTAAGGAAGTATTTTCTATGGTGTTTCTTTGTATCCGATTCAGTAGGCCTATATTACGTCCTTAACATGCACGCATGGGGTCGTTTGCAGATCACAAGTGAATAAATGCCCAAATATTATTATATGAATGATATTGAGGACTCTGAATGATTTTAATAGGCATAATTCGGTTGATAAGCAGACCTTATTACGCCGTAGATAAATAGCAGTTATGCAATGGAGACTAGTCAATTAATAACTTTTAATACATGATTTTAACATACGCTGATTGGTTTCATGGTGATATTGTGAGTGGTGATAATGGTAATCGGTAATAAGAATTACATTGTTAAGTAGCAATATAACTATAAGAAGCCTTATTGGTCTATCAGCACATTTAGTCTACACAGTACTGGTTCTACATTGCGTCAACGATATCTGTAACGATAAAAAAAAAATAATCGATGTGACTTCCATACAATTAACAAATAACAAATAGTGAAAAATAACAATTGATTAGATTACATTAGGTCTACCTATATATTTATAGCCACGTTCGCATGTCTGCATCGATCGCGAGCGGTTGAGATGCTGGGTCGTGAGCGAGATTGTTACACCGCTTTCGAGGCGACCAGAAATAGATTTACGTCACATCCCAATTGATTGTCGACATGCTAGGCCTGCGATTTCTGATCCTAGGCCTGGGTGGAGGTGGCATCGACGATCCTCCAACGGTCCCCGTCTGACATTTTTGGGCGATCGCCGATGTTCCCAATTCTGTCGTAAAAACCGGCAAGTTTAACGCATTTCTGTAACTTATATTGCATTTTCTCGTTTTATTTCGGAAAGCCACTGAAAATAAATAAATCTATTTATCATATATTGTAAGTTCGCCTTTATTTTCGAATCATAAGTTATAAAAATCTACATCTTCCGAGCGTAGACCTAGGCCGCCGTACACGTACGTCATTAAATCATGTTTGTAGAAGAAATGTAAGTACGATACGATATCCACGAATAATATTACTTTTAAACTTATTATGTGATTTATTGTTGTCATATTAAAAGTGATTTTCAAGTTTGTATAAATGGTAAATACCACGCCATTCTTAACTCTATTCCAGGAAGGAAACGTGAAGTCACACTTTTTCTCCCTTACTTTGACCCCGGAGAGATGCTTGTATCTGATTGGCTTTCACACAAAAGAGGTCCCAGGCTCGCTGGTAACCTGCTTGTAAGCGGCTGTTCACATGGATCGAGAGCGAGCTGCATCGAGAGCCGCTCGAGAGTGGCTTGTCGTGGGTCACTCACGACAAAAACCGCTCTTGAGCGATTGTTCACATGAAGGCCCGACTCGCGAGCCGATCGTTCGCTCGCGAGCGACCAAGGCATGTGAACGCGGTATATTTTAGCTTGATATGTCCATGTTTTATCAAATCAACTAATTTAGAATGTGTAGATTAAAGTTTCTGTTTCGTATCATGTAATGAAACTAATAATTATGGTACATATACGTTTGCCTTATATGATATTGTTGCCTTGCCTTTTAATATTAAGGGTGGTGATGTTGCTGCTGCAGCTGATGATGATAACGATGATGGTAATGATGATATTGATGATAATGATGATGATGATGATGATGATGATGATGATGATGATGATGATGATGATGATGATGATGATGATATTGATGATAATGATGATGATGATGATGATGATGATGATGATATGATGATATTGTTCTTCGGCACTATAAAAGAATCCGTTTTATGGGGCCACTGAGACTGATAAAAATAAAATACAGATATCTGTACATTGAATCGTTTGAAAGAAAATTTCCTAGAATCCGTTTTTTTTTTTTTTTTTTTTT
>NW_022699169.1:0-1025 GCF_011630105.1 Anneissia japonica | reverse complement strand
TTTGCCAGATTTCCTTGTAGAACCTGAGGTTACACACAAATTGGCGATTCCTGCTATAGTATATCATAGCGAAAAGCTATCGTCCATCTGTATCACTAATACTTCGGATTACTACTTGACCATGAAACGGGGCCAGAGTATTGGTAAAGCAAAGCAAGTGCAATTCCAAGTACCACGGTAGACGCTAGGGACCATGGGATCAATAACGAATCCCATGATCTGTCTATTTATCTACTTTGTTCAGGTTGTCAGTTGAAATTACGTAAGAACATGTCTATCATCTCTGGTCAACCCGCACTTATCAGTTGGTTCAGATACCAGGAGGCAGTGGGTGGAACGGTGTCCATTCCCTACATTAGTCCCCAACGTGAAATTGGGGGTGGTCTGATGTTCCCTTGGAATCCGGGTGGCTAGATTGTTACCCAGTTCCGGACTGCTAATAATGACGAACTCTGTAGAGAAATGTGGTCAGTGTTCACAAGTTCTTCCTTTCATAAGGTTGGAGGAATTATGAAATGATTGCGCCATGTTTTTCCCTTTATTTCTCTTTCCAGGCGGATGTCATACGAAGTCTTAGTCAGGTAGGTAAAGGCTAGGTGGAACTAATTTTGAACGTTTACCTCTTTCAGAAATGAGTTTCTCTTCTACTGACATCCGGTTACGACAGAAGTTAGTGAATGGGAAATGGGTCCCACTCACAGAGGCGGAGAGGCAGGAGAGGGAAGATGTTCTCCTGCTAGAAGATCCTTCATCTCCAGATCTAGAGCCCCCTGAGGAGATGGATGTTGTGGGACCAGAGTTGGATCCACCTAGCTCTGGGGACATCCAGGGGCAAGGAAGTGCTGCAGCCTGCTCCAGTTCGATGCCTTTGGTTGGGAGTAGTCCTGCCCGCTCTGATCTGGCTTTAGATAAGACCGAAGCGGATCAGGGTACTTTTTTGGCGGGACCTTCCCACTTGCGGGAGGGGGAAAGTTTGGGACCCCATCCTGGTCTGGCGTCTTCGGCTACAGCCGAAGCAAGACCGG
>NW_022699168.1:0-2209 GCF_011630105.1 Anneissia japonica | reverse complement strand
TGGTAAACTTAACACTTTAAATGACAAAGAACGAGAGAGTCTAGCTTTCCTTAATGGCACAGCTTATCATCAGAATGGCACACCAGTACGGAGATTGTCGGCTATTGATGAATCTGGTGATTTGCTTTCTCCATCTGATATTAGTTATGATCATACAGAAGATGATCTTGATTCTTCTTGTCTAAGAGGTGGAAAGAAGTGGCGTAAAGACTACCCTCAAACAAGAAAGGTTGGTTAACAGAAAAATTTAAGTAACTATTGCAAATAATAATGGAACAAAATAAGATGACTTGTAACTAGGTTACTATTGAGGTTATTTTGTCCATCTGCAAATCAGTCATCAGAAAAGTTTGAATAAATATCTTTAAAACTCCCTTGATGTAAATCCTACAACTGTATGTTGTATGGTCTCCTTACCAAACTTAAAATTGCACAAATTAAAACGCATTGAACTTTACAATACTCGAATCCTTCCCAATCTTGCTACATACATGCTCCATTAATTCAAGTCTTGAAGGTGCATCGCTCCATCCAGGTTTAGCAACAAGCTATTGTATAATGCATAGGTTTAGGATGATTCCAAGACGAGTTCTTTGTATTATTGCTACTGTACTTGTGTGAATAAGCGCCCGGGCACTTAAAATATTTTTTTTTGCATTTTCTTTAAAAATTTTTTTGCTTATTTAAACGGGGTGCTTATGAAAAAAGAGTGGAAATTGAGGGGGCGCTTATGGAAATAGATGAAAATCGAGGGTTCTTATGGGAAATTATTTTAATAATTAAAAATTCAAGAGGTGCTTTTTGAATGAAAAAAGATTATATAAGGACATTACGAATGGTGGTTAGAAAAGATAATCGTCCAGAGAACATAGCTCATAACAAGAATGCGTGAATATTTACATAACAGCAAAATAGCAGATGCAATTAGTGGTGGGTAGTGATTAGCTTGTTGGCCATTGGCCGAATGAGATTAGCAGGATGGCAGGATCATTGTATTTTTCTTGAAAACTTGGATGAGAATGTGCTTAAGGTGGAAAAAGAAAAAGAGGAGTAGGACTAGACATAGACAAATATGTAAAAAGATTAAAGTTGGAAATATACTGTCTGTCCAGGGATCGGAGCTCTCATCTGTCCTAGAGAAATATCCTTATTTTGATATTGACTGAAGAAGAGTTTTTCCACTCTACAGCTCAAATCATGCCAACAACCACAGTCCCAGGATTGATTGGATCATTGACTTGCTAAAAAGAAAATCTTATGAGGGGGTGCTTATTCAAACTAGACTGTAAAGTTCACTATGTAGATGTAGAAAGTTTAAAATATTTGTTTGCATGTTTAAAGATAAAAGCATTAAACAATTCACATGTTTAATTTATATTTTTTAACTGAAATTTTAATTAACCTGTTTACCTGCAAACGTTTTGAGAGACTACTTTACAAAATGGTAAAAACAATTTAAATTTTCAATTTATTTTTCTTTTCTTAAGGGTTAATAATTTTTTATATGGTATATATATAATATTTTACATAGAACTTTTTATGCAATATATATGTTATACATTATATAAAATATATAATAAATTATATATAATAATATATTATACAGTATCATATAAAATATTATATAAATATATAACGTAAAAAACCATGTAAATTTTTGCTAAATAATAAGTGAATACATGGCGCCTCATTAACTAGGGTAGGGTGTACGCAGGTCCTTAGGACCTTTGTGAAGTAATGTATTTACCACAGGATGCATCAGTTAGTTTGGGGTATGCAGGGAATACTGGATACAGGTTTATAAGTATACAGTTAATTTTGATAAAAGGTAAAAATGACAAGATAGGAAGTAGTTTAATTGGATAAAAATAAAGTATAAAGAGGAACAAAATTGTCCATACAGAGTGTTAGCAAGTAACAGTTTTTTGCATCTGTATTTTAAAATTTAAAGTTTATTGGAAAACTTGTTTTATTGCAATTAATTGGGTTTTTTTTGTCGTGTATTTATATTGTGTTATATTTACCCATGATGGCATATGCAGCAATTAGAGAAATATAATTAAATTATACACTATTTTTTTTTTTCAGAGGCCAAGTGCCCCGCCTATGGAAGATGATACTCCACCCAAAAGAAGGTCTATAGAGGCAACAGCTAAGAGAGTGTGTATTGGATATATCAGTTTATAAATTGTTTAATGTTTTTTAAATT
>NW_022699166.1:0-569 GCF_011630105.1 Anneissia japonica | reverse complement strand
ATTTAGTAGAATGCAATAATCAATAGTATATTTTAAGATTATTTCACAATTCTGGATCATAACCACCTTAATAACACTGTACAGTACTAACAGATTATCATTTAATCACTCTACTTCTTAGCTTGTTTACTATCATTTGCTATCACCATATCTTAGAGACGTTGCAAAGGCAATCATAAATTCATTAGTTAGGGAAACCACACTTCTTTAATTAATTAACTTGTCTTTAATTCCTTGTAATTAAAATTAAGATTTATTACATTTTAATCATAATTTTAACAAGTTTCAATAAGTTAGTAAATTAGCTGGGCAATTGGACTTTCAATGCTAGTGACTAATGGAATACAGATACTTGTAGTTAGCTTAACATTGGGTTACATGTTACAAAGAACTGCAATACACTATGTTTTACTGACTCACCCATAAAAACAATATCATAATTTTTGATTGAGAGCTACTAACAAATTTTAAATACAAATCTTTATACGTAGAGTCATCAACAATGTCGGACCAGCTAATTCTTTCTGACGAAGGTAGTTGTCATTCCCCTTTCTGAAAATACTTTTTAA
>NW_022699165.1:0-828 GCF_011630105.1 Anneissia japonica | reverse complement strand
GGGGGATGGCTTATACCCAGGAATCCCCTCCTTAGTAAAAATGATTTTTTTTTTAGGCACTGTATGCCTATTCAAAGCCAATATTTGATGTTTTTTCATGAGAATTTTTTTTTAAGTCATACAGTGAGCTTTTGCCTGAGGAAAGACTGGTACATAAAATTGGGCATAAAGTAGGAGATGGGCTTATAGCTGAGGAACTATGTTACTTAGTAAAATTTTTGCAATGCAGAATTTACATATTTTTTGATACATTTTTTTGGAAGGCACTATATATTCAATGTGATTTAATTGCATTACCCAGTTATTTTACCCTGTATTATTATAATTGTCATTGTTGTTGTTTTTAGGTTATTATTATTGTTGTAATAAACACATACCCTGTATAGTTGTTATTGTTGTTAATATTTATCATTTGAGTGGAGTTAAATAGCTTGGTGGTTAAGATGTTTGCCTTCCAATCCCAGGTTCCTAGGTTCAATTCCTGTCACGGTAACACAATTTATCTCAGGACCTAAACACTTCAAACTACAAACCTCCTAAATGAGACTTAGTTTATGTGGAGCATCTTGTGTTTATATTTTTGGATATATGAAAGGGATATGCCACTTCAAAGTGATTAAGTTTGCTGTTTGGCATGTTCTTGGCCTTCGGCCTAAATCAATTAATGATAATAAATATTATTACAAAGTATTATTGTTATATATATACATTTTTCATTATTAGCATTGAAAGCACTGCTCTTCAACTTATCACTGGCTTAGGGAGTACTGAGGTGCAGCCCCAACTGTCACGCTTCCTAACTGAGCCAAACCAACTGCTGTCAAAAGA
>NW_022699164.1:0-501 GCF_011630105.1 Anneissia japonica | reverse complement strand
GCCTGTTTGTTTATACTCCTGAGTGAAGAGAAGCAAACATAATTCTCGTTTATGAGCATTTTTTTTGTGAACTAACCTTGTGTAACATGATTAAAAGTTAAAAACATTATTATTCTTTCATATTTCCACATCTATTCAAGAAGATGATGATATATATGTATATATATGTATATATGTGTATATATATATATATGTATATATATATGCACATATAAAATAAACAGTGATAAGGGTGAACAATTATTTGTTCATTATCATTAATCCTTTATATACGTATGCCGACTTGCTTTGACTTAATTACCTTATTGTTTCTCAAATTGTATATTGCTAAGATAGTTTCTCAATATGTTCATTTTATGTCAAGCGTTGACAACGACTACAGGAGTAGCCGAAATATTCGCCTAATAAATTTTAGTGTTTCTAAAGTCAACATCTTATGTATTTGAGTTTCTTTACTGTTACGTTATATTATATTCTATTATGTTTCGAAACACACGTGGA
>NW_022699163.1:0-1405 GCF_011630105.1 Anneissia japonica | reverse complement strand
AAGCAGATGAACCTTGTGTGAAAATTCCGATAAATGAACATGAGCATGAAAATCTTTTAGCAAATCTTATCAAAAATTTTTGCACTAACTTATTATAGTATAAACATACACACAATCTGTTAAAAAAGTTATCCTAGTAATAGTATTAATAAATGTTGTCAAAACAGAATTCTTTAAAACACCCCATCTCGCATGCCATCTTTGAGATCGCTGAAGATGATCCTATCATCATGTCAGTGTTATTATGTTAATAGCCATTCAACGGTTTCGGTCTTCGGGGCGGGCGGGCTTCCTTCTAAAGCTAGAAAAATTCACTACTTCGACGCCTCCTGTACTAGTTGCCCGGTAACTAACCATAAATTTGGAAAGAAACTTTCCCACAACCAAGGTTCCCACGGTGCTCATGAGGGTAGAAAGGCATATTCTTTGCCTTACTATTTTTAGCAGGTCATGGCAGTGGCAGTGAAAGTGTTCAAGTGCGTTCACCTACTTCATGTCACCATTAACTTTGAGTCATCAATCTGAAAAAATACATGAATTATAAAATACTATAGTTTAAATGGAATGTAAAATACATATATTTTAATATTCTAATATAAAAGTTTGATTAAACAAATTAAATCATAATCGAACATTCCTAGGCCTTTATTATGAATAATTCAGAAATTGATAAATACAAATAAGCCTATGTACTTGACTTTTCACTTCTGAATCTGTAAGAAGATAAAGAACGCGCTAAAATGATATACCGAAATGCATAACAATACTGCGCGACCGAAATGAAGGCCGAGTTGGCAAGGGCCAAGTCGGTTATGGGCTGAGTAGGTTAAGGGCCGAGTTGGTGTATGGGCCGTGTCGGTTATGGGCCGAGTTGGCAAGGGCCGAGTTGGTGTATGGGCTGAGTCGGTTAAGGGCCGAGTTTGTTCATGGGCCGAGTCGGTGATGGGCCGAGTCGGTTAAGGGCCGAGTTTGTTCATGGGCCGAGTTTACCTGCACCCCGCGGGCCGCGGCACACTCATTTTCACAAAGCATGCGTCCCCTCTTGGAAAGAGCGAACTTTGAAATAATTGTCTCCATATCTTCGCTAATTATTCACTGTAATTTAGCTTTACACCTATGCATGGAGGGAGAACTTAAAATGTACAATAATCATTTCACTACCCGACAAACCGAGTGTCTATAAAACGAAGACCGAAGACCCAAAAACGAAGACCCCTATTTTTTTCTCTTTCATTTTGATGATAATGCACCAGGCTGTCACAAAATCAAAATTACGAAATTTTTTGGACGTCTGTGAAATTTTCAAGGGTCTTCGTTTTATAGACACCCTATATTGGTGTCTACAAAACGAGACCCAAAAAACGAAGACCTCCATTATTTCTCAATTATCTTATTTAAAGTATTT
>NW_022699162.1:0-1349 GCF_011630105.1 Anneissia japonica | reverse complement strand
CTTCTCTACCTAAAGAACATGCACATGATTGATATGAGTCTGTATACTGGGGACAATGTAAACATTTCCAGTTTCCGGCTTCTTGACGATGAGAATAAAGACGTCCAAGATGTTATAATGAAATGGAAGGTTGAACAAAACCAGAAAAGTATGTCGGTAAGTGACCGACCTGCTGAGTATTTCTTCTCTATGCGCCATGATTCTTGACATTAAAACCGATTATTTATTTCCAGCTGTTATAATTTTTTTTTTCAAAATAAAATTACTTTAGTTTAACGATGTGTAATTGATGTTATTGGACATGTACGGTACTTTTTGTGGTAATTTAACAATCTTAATTTGCATTAGCATCACGTACCTGCTGATGAATATTGCTTTTATATATGATATCGGTATAATTGGTTTTATAAGTAATATTGTTATTAGTAAGCTTATGCCTCTTTTTATATGTAGTGTTGTTTGATTTCTGTCGCCACTTGAATTATATCATTATCTTAGTATTTTTATATTATAATCGAAACGAGATAACATGTAATCAAAATAGAAGTTCAGTCTATTTTGATACGTTGTAATATATGTTATATTTTATTATTATTGTTTAGACCAAAGCAGCATTAATATACGACGGGGTTATGCTCGTAGCTGAGGCACTGAGAACACGAGGTAACAGTATTGAAGGACAAAAATTAGACTGTAAGTCGAATAAGGCTTGGACCCATGGCGAAACTATGGCAAATGACATCCAAACGGTAAGCTACACTCTGCCGTTATTATACTGAATGTTTCCAGGTTATCGTTCTTCCTATGCTTTGTTTTTCAACTCGTGTGAGCTGTAACATTTCCACCTCTTCCCACTCTGATTATAGGATATTCACTTCGAACTCCGTCGTCCTTATTTTCATCGGCAATAAACAAGATCCATACTTGGTAGAAGATTCATTGCCAATTGCTTTACATTTGTACTTTCATGGTGAAATTGCGAATAAGTTTAATACGCGATATTACAATATTTTCTAAATAAATTTATTAGACTGTTTGAAGTTCTACTGAAGATAAAATATAACTTATCAAAACAAACAAAAATACAAAAACAAAACAAACAAAAAAACAAAAATCAACTTCAGATATTTTGTAGTATTACCTTTTCGTCGACTCTTAAGTTTTGCATTTAACTGCACATTCGACATAATGTACATATTCTGTATGGTACTTCTTGAATCAATGAAAATATTTTGAAAGACTAAATAACGTATAACAGCTTGCTTGTACCTATTCTGATTTAGACATTTGTTAAGATTTCATTTGTAGATTAAGAATTAAAAGCTTGTTGCTTTGTTGCTTTTTCCTCC
>NW_022699161.1:0-1106 GCF_011630105.1 Anneissia japonica | reverse complement strand
AAGCTTTCAAAACAATCTGATAGTACTACGTTGAAAACAAACTGAATAAATATACTTGTACAATGCAGCTTTTATTTAGTATCTGTATATAATTGAAAAATAAATATGTGGTAGACACAATTAAAAATAATAACTGATGCCTAGTTGTTGTTGTCAAGTGCAAGTGGATTTGAATAATTATTCATTCATTAAACAACATTTATTTCCGTAAATGTTCAACAATATTTATAGTAAATCATTATTATAAAAAGAATATATGTAAATAAATTAATAATATGAAAAACTATTAACTAGGAACTTTAATGGCAAATAAAAATATCTTTTCACGTAGGATACTCACAGAAACAACATAATTTTAAAAATTTCACCATTCTTTAAAAATCCTGGTGAAAGGGTTGCCATGGGGAACATAAGACAATGAAGAGGGTGAAAACAGTTCCATAAAAAAAATACTGTCCCTAAAGATAAAATTTGACAATGTTAAGGAGAACCTCAGACGACAAAAGAATTCCCCTTAAAATATGTTTTAAATGTAGTAGTAGTATCCGACGACAAGCAATCAAGAAAAAACTAAACTGGAACAACTCTCTCGACAAGAAATGTTCAGTGTATCATACAAACGTTTAAATACCTGCCTCTGACCCAAGGGCGTCGATCCGTGGCTGAAAGTGGGGGGACGAGATGAAACATAAAGCTTTGGGCCGTAGGCCCAAGCAATGGTTGGGGACTAGGGGGCGAAGCCCCGGAAGCTCTGGCGCATATAGCCTTTTAATTGATTTTAAGCAATGCAATTAACATTTATTTCCATACGAAATTTTTATAATATACAGTGGCGGATCCAGTAATTTGAAATAGAGCTGGGCCCAGAGAGGGACTTTTACAGATGGAGAGTGTAGCTGGACTAGCACTCAGCCCCACCATTGTTGGGGCTGAGGTAAGAAAATTTATGATTATGTCACCTCTAGATTGCCGGAAATGGCACTCTCAGACCTAAACTCTAATTCTAATTTTCCTTTGTTTTTTTCCATTTTTAAAAAATAATTTTGAAAAATTTAGGGCCGGCTCGGCCCCACTTGAATCTACCACTGATTATTATGGCGTCATTG
>NW_022699160.1:0-511 GCF_011630105.1 Anneissia japonica | reverse complement strand
ACCGCCGAGGAACCGTATCGACCGCGAAGTCTCTTCATGAACTGCTTCTTGAATAGATCCACGTTGAACACGCCGGAGGCCGTTCGACATTCGTTGTAATAAGGATGCGGTTTGGAGTGGAGGGCCGCGTAATGCAGGAAACCGACGTCGATCAGAAGCGATATCAGCGACAGTTTGAGGAACCTGAACGGTCCGTACTTTGGATTGTAGTGACCGTTCAACACCAACTTGTACGCGGCTTTGTTGATATCCAAACTACCGATCATCTCGTCGTACACCTGCACGTGTCCGTTGTAGGACCGAGCTTCCTTCTCCTCTCTCAGTTCGTCCTTCGACATGTAATCGCCCAACTCGCCGAGGTCGGCCGAAGTCACACCCAGCGAACCGGTGTTGATGGTCTTGCTCTCTTTGCCGTACTCGTCGACGAACACCGCGGTGCATTTGGCGATCTTTTCCATGCCGGAAGCCGGAACGAGTCGGACGTCTTTCACCCGAAATATATCCCATTCGC
>NW_022699159.1:0-508 GCF_011630105.1 Anneissia japonica | reverse complement strand
TGTCCACAAAGAAAGAGAGATATATGACGTTCGTTGACGACGAACGGCGAACCACCCTGTGGTGGCTGGATTTTGTGTTCATTTTTTATATACAATATTGTATATATTCTTGCCATCTTTTAATATTTAAAATGCATATTTAATAAAAGTACATGTGTTCTTGTTAATCCGACTTCACTTTATTCTTGACTTTGTGTTTTTAAACCAATCACACTGGCGAACAGCGATGGGACACTTCACACCCCCCCCCCCCCCCCAAAAAAAAAAAAAAAAAAAAAAAAAAACACCTCCCTCCCTCATCAGTTTTTTGGTCTTGATAGGATGATAAACTAATAATTTTTTTTATGGGGCCTTAGACTACCACCAACAATCATCAGATGATACTGCGCCATCTAGCACTCAAAGGGAGTGGAGTTTGAGTAGTCTCAACATTATAGAATACTCCCCAGGAAGCTGAGTATGTACTACATAAGTGTTTCACCTAATGGCCTGGGTAATAAGTTGAAGT
>NW_022699158.1:507-1017 GCF_011630105.1 Anneissia japonica | reverse complement strand
TTTTCACGAGGAGAAGGCCGATGCCGCGAAGAGAGATTTGCATCTTCGCATCGAGCAACTGAACGAGATCGTCGATTAGGACGAGCGGGCGAACCGGACGAGGTGTGGCCCGCCGTCCGACGTTCTGGGACGCCTCCCCGTCTTGCGGCCTTTACCGGACGTTCTGCCGAACGCAGTTTCCTTGGAATTGTCAATTTACTACGGAACGCACCTGAACCAGGAGGACGTGAGGCTCCTGCCGAACTTCGTTCACGGACAGGCAAAAAGACAAAAACGGGCCCCGCAAGGTATTGCGGGTCAGTAACTAACATGCCGCCGACCGAACGAACCGACTCTCGAGAGGCGAGACGCCTGCAACTGAAATGGATGCAGGAAAGAAGAAGGGAACTCTTCGCCGAATTCGTAAACCATTTCGGCGACACCGATCTTCTTCGTAGGACGTTCCCGGAGAAGATGGAACCGTGTCGACGACCACTTCGAAGTCGTCGATGCTTTGAGAAATGGAAAGGG
>NW_022699158.1:0-401 GCF_011630105.1 Anneissia japonica | reverse complement strand
GTTCGTCGAATGCGATCTGTCGGATCGATTTCGACCCCAGAGTTATTCCGTCTCCCGTTTCGAGAAGCAGATACGGTTCTCATGTGCAAACTACCATAAATTACCCAAAACCAGACGTACTTACCAACAAACGAACGAATAAATGAATGAAAAAAATAAAACTTGAACAAAAAAAAAAACCATAAACCTGTGTGTGACTTCCAATTTTTTTAAAGTCTGTCTTTCTTTAATGTTTTTCGATGATGAGTCGATCGATTTACGTCGTCTGACGTGACTCCGCCTCGTCTTCGACTTTCCAACGTCTGCAAGATGTCCCGGACCGAATATCGCGGTCCATCGAGAGACGTCAGACGACCGGCCCTCGATCTTCCTCGGCAATACTTGAACCCCGCGGATCTTCC
>NW_022699157.1:0-1047 GCF_011630105.1 Anneissia japonica | reverse complement strand
TTTTGAATCTCCTTGTGCTTTGTTGCTTCCCCTTTATTTTTGATAGTTCTCCTTGGCTTGTTTTTAATTATAGATAGGCCTAATTATTCCTTAAATTTATAACATTGTATTGTTGTATTGTATTTTTTGATATTGCAATTTGTTTTTGGGAGAAGATTAGTGTAAATTATAGAATGGTATCCAATATTATTAATTCACCTAAGGATCTTAAATTTTGTAGTACGGTAGCAATAATAATCACTTATTTTTGTACGTTTATTGAATTATTGATTGTTTTCAATTGGAATTATTTTTATAACATTTTATACTGGACATATTAAGAACAAATTCCTTTTTTTTCCCAAACATTCTATTGTGCAATGATTATGATTTTTTGTTTTTGAAATTTTTATACTTTTATATTCCATATTAATTTATCACCTATTTTTTATACTAATTATTCGTCAAATTTGCTGTTTTGTAATTTAATCATTGTATTTTTTAAAAATTTAAATATTTCTTGATATTTTTATTATGTAGTTTTTATATTGTAATGTAATGAATATTTGCCAATGGAAGAAGAATTTCCTGATGTATATTTTACTGTACGAGGACAAATAAAGTTATCTATCTATCTATCTATCTATCCATAGTTATAGTTAATTTATCTATAGTTGCAGCAATCCAGGAAGAAATACATTTCTTATCTGCCAACCTGCTAACTCTGAACTTTTCAGCTTATTCATATTAGCTATTATACCTATTTGACTGTTGGTTTTAAGGAAACAGAGGGGGCACTGCGATGTTGCATACATATTCCACCTGCACCTCTCCCCCCCCCCATGAACCTGGAGCTAATGTAGAAGATCTTTATAGATGTATGTACTCATATGCTCCTTTATCCCTATTCATGGTGTTTTTCTCTTCTTATCCTCTCCGGGGAGGCTATTGTTTTCACCTGTGTTCTTTGTTTATGTTGTCATTGTCATTGTCACCTTCGCTGTCATCGGTAGTAAATCGTTTTGATAAGCCCATATTAATTTAATTGTTTGTCTCGATGCTCTCCTG
>NW_022699156.1:0-886 GCF_011630105.1 Anneissia japonica | reverse complement strand
TCAGGAACAAGGTATATATTTGCCAAATTTTAATACAGAAGATTCACAAACGTTTTCGGCCATAGGCCTTCATCAGGTGTACAGCATAAAAAAAAGAAAAACAATATATACAAATATAACGGACGTAAGACAAAGCAACATATGACGTGAAGCAACGCTATAACAGAAAAAACAATAGCCTTAAGGGCGTATGCCAAGCTACAAACAAGCAGTCAAGATAAAAACGCGGGAAAAATATACTATGGTAAAAATCATATACATATATATAAACTATAAGAAGAAATAATATATAGGCCTATATGAATAAAAAAAATGAAAACGAAAATAAAAAAAAAATAAAAAAGTATATAAATAAAATAAAAAATAAAAAGAGCTGATCAAATAAAAGCAATAATAATCAAACACATGGTCCAAAATCCAAATCCAAACAAGATGAGAAATTAAATCCTAAAAGCATTGAAAGATACATTAAGACCGGAGGGAGCAATAGTGCCTAATTTAAAAATCAATTTTTGCTCCAAGTTTTTTCTAATAGTGTCGGATCCTTGACAAAGAGAAACACCAGTGATCTTGATATTTTCTTTACTGTGGTTATGACTAAAATGCGACGCAATAGGTAAACCAGCTTGCCGGAGACGGATGGATCTAAGATGTTCAGTAAAACGATCTGCCATTCTCCTTTTGGTTTCGCCGATGTATACAAGATTACATTTAATACAGATAATAGCGTGTATGAGATTGATGGAAGTGCATGAGAAAGTGTCCTTGATAGCATGAGTGCCGGATGGTCCTTTAAGAATATTGGTGAAGTAGATGTGTGCTCAAGTATTACAACGAGGCCTATGGCATGAAACAGTCGATCCTGAACAGTCATCAGTAGACCTGA
>NW_022699155.1:0-640 GCF_011630105.1 Anneissia japonica | reverse complement strand
TCAAAAGTTGCTATAATTGAAATAGGTTACATTACACAGAAGACTAGTAGTTACCCACCTGAGAGTGACTGCTTCGACGATCTGAGAATTTTGAGAAGCTATTTTTTTCAGGGAGTGTTTGTTGACAATAACAGGTACATCAACAAAAATGTTTTTAATAAAGCCACGTAGGCCTACAATTTGCGTTTCACTTTATATTTAATTGCAGCACCCTATTTATGTACACAAACATATCATTAGGCCTACTTAAACAATCAAGACATGAATTGGATACTAATCAATTTTTAGTAACTCGTCAGTGAATTAATGTATTCACGTACTTTTGTACTTACAACTGTGTGAGTTTGATGCTGGCAACTGCACTCTCTAACCATTTTGTATATCTTAAATAAAACCAATTTCTTCTAATTTTAAATACGTTTTTCCTGGATTCGTGATAATTCGGTATACATACGTATGGGTCTATGCGTGACAAATTGATGATCTCGCGTGTGTTTCTTTAAAATGCGTGTTTCATCTAAAATCAATTTTAAATGAGAGACTGTTGGTAACAATTCAAAAGATGTCAACCATTATAATTTTTAGCAAAATCAAAACTATAAGTAGGACCGTATTGATGAAATCTTAGTATACTGGATTG
>NW_022699154.1:0-1025 GCF_011630105.1 Anneissia japonica | reverse complement strand
TATGTGTGTGTGTGTATGCATATAATTATAAATATACAGTATGATATATGTATATATACATATGAACGGTTTGGCTAATTGGTTGATATCCGAAACGATGTCTTGTCTTGATTAAATTTCGGAGTGAGGTAATTGTTATTTATCGTGTCCGTTGTGTAGTAAATTAAACAATAATGATACATTGATATCATTACTGTTTAATGTGTGTGTACTTGCTACTGTCTTTAGTAGTCTGTAGAAGTTTTACTAACAATTTATCCTTTTCCCACAACTTATTCTATGTTTGAGATGAGTGAGTTTTTAGTAATTAGTTTCTACGCTGTGTCATTCTTCTAGCTCTCTGCAGTGCAGGTTCTTATATGCAGCGTATGAACATTTTTTGGTTTTTTTTGTTTAGTATTCTATTTATAAAATACAAACAAACTCTCAATCTTCCTTTCACGTTTCACACACGACGTAAAAACAGCATAAATTATTAGTGATATTTTTCAGAAGAACAATACTGTATTTATTTCTCAAAATGCACAATTTAAGAAAAATGTGTACAATACTCATGTCCAACACATTCACAAAATATTACCTATTACTGAGAAACATCATTCTAACATCGTGAATAAATCCCCGAAGCATACATATTTACTTTAAAATCTCAAACATGGATTCTCCTTCTCGAAACACCACTGATAAATAATGGATGGTATATTATAAGTCTGTAAGTCTGCGGTACGACACTTAGTGTATCAATCGACAAAAGTAAAGCGGGAGCGAACACACTTTGATCTGAAGAATCAGACGAGTGAAGTGATGGATGGAAACTTGTTGAGAGAAGCCGTATGGGTATGGATGCACGTAGCGATCTGCCTCGTTGTCACCAGGTGTTCCTATTTGCAAATTACTATACTCATCATCTTGTGGATATTGGTATGTAGTTGGTACATAGTCCACATATGTATAGCAGAACGACTCATAAGCTTCAAAACCAATGGGATTGTACATAGTAGTACACGGGACATGTTCTTGTGGCT
>NW_022699153.1:0-1861 GCF_011630105.1 Anneissia japonica | reverse complement strand
ATCCCCTGGCGTTCCGTCGACGATCTGAGCATTTTTAAGTTGTTTTTAAGGAGTGTTTGTTAAACAAAAATATTTTTAATAAAGCCACGTGCAATTCAAGTTTCAATGTATGTTTAATTTGAGTACCCAATCTATGTACACAAACATTCATTACTCAAGCAAACAAACAATGAATAGGGTGCGGTGGTAAACATTTCCTATTATTCCACATTATTTGTACCCCTCCTGTTACTCCTACACCCGATTGTTAATTAATTTGTTTAAAGGGCCAACATTTATTTTGAGTTGGGCTCACGGGCCAAAGATAATACCTGAGTACAGGTAATTAAGCAACTCGTTAATTAAGCAACTCGTTATAATGTTTTTGATAATTTCAAATTCTACGGTACTTTTTGCTGTGCTACACAACAATATATGGTAATAAATTATGTAACTTTTAAGCATAGAATACATAATTATCAACATTCTGTTCACACCCTAGGTGGTTAAAACAACAATAAATTGCATTCGGTGTATAATAAACATTGGAGTAACATAAACATTAAAAATATATAGGCCTATAATACGCATACTTATAAAACATAAATTAAACAAATGTTTTAATAGATAAACAAATTAAATAACATTAATTAAAGGAAATATATTTAATGATACAGGCGTGTTTGCTACCATTAACCGTAACAAATAATATAAAATAAAAGTAGGCGTATCGTAGAAGAGAATACTAATGAGCATTGACCTCAAAAATACTGTAGAAGTACAGAAATATTGTTTCTGCTATTTGCCGATTTTTGTTTTGTTTTATTGATTCAGAGAAATATGGGTATATAGAACGAATAGAAAATAGGTGTGATACCGAAATTCCAAAAGAGGAAACATGTTATAAAGATATCCTGTACTTCTAACCTACTATACTTTGCGTATATATTTTATAGAAGTCCACTCGTTAAATTAGTATGTAGGCCTAATAGTATAGATAATTTTGTCTGTCAATCTCAGATATCCTAATTTTAGAAAATTACGTTTTATGCATGCACCGACATGAGAACTTTAACCTAATAACTTTGATATGTAGGCCTATATGTTTTATGTTGTTTGTTGAATAGACTTCTTTAATAATAATATTACAGTCAATATGACCACAACAAAGGAAGTCCACTCTGTAAATGTTTACCATAATATTGTACAGAGAATTTCGATTGTTTATCAATATCATCATGTTAGATCCAAATCACGTTTTATGCAAGCACCGACGAGGAAAGATTAAAAATAATAATTTCGATATATACATGTTTTATGTTATGTGTGTTGATTGGTGTCGTCGTCGTCAAATGTTCAATGCACACAGTCGGACAATATATGATTTATGATATCTGTTTCTATAGAAAGTAATATGAAACCCATAAAATATCAGTTCAGGCATTCATTTATCTGTCTGTGGAAAATATAACATATGAATCATAAAAAATAAAAAGAATTCAAATAAAATAAAAATATGTAAAATACATCTACACTAAATCAAAATGGAATATTCACTGCCTGTTGGATCCCAGTTTTAATATTGCAGGGGTTGTTCTGCAGGCTTTACGGTATAACCAATCCCCGTATTTCTGATAGATCGCTGAATAAAATGTAAAATATATAAGATTTTATATTTAGTACATTCTCAAATGTTATGTAAATCTCATATATCCCAAAATTACGTTATATTCATCCACCGAAGTAGAAAGGTTAACTTAATAATTCTGATATGTTTTATGTTGAATGGTTTTTAATGATAGTCCTATTATCCAATCTAATCAGAACATTTGTAAAGCGCCTTTCTTTGCAGATACGAAGCGCTGCACCCCACATATTTAGG
>NW_022699152.1:0-898 GCF_011630105.1 Anneissia japonica | reverse complement strand
GGGGTACTTTGCTTTTAAATTTTTTTATTTCAATGCAAATCAATGTTTAATAAGTGATACCCACTTATCTATTCTGAAAGTGTTGTGTCCCCCCTCTGGCTTCGCCTTTGAGTGGTTTTTGTTTTTCAATTTTTTGGTCATTGAAGAGATTATGGCTATGTTCACACACGCGGCATAAGACTGGCGTGGCGTGGCTTAAGTCAGGCGTAAGCTAATCCACGGATTAAAATTCCAAAGTGTCCGTTAAACTAGTAGCAATATAGGCCTATGGGGGAATAGTTTTCAGTTTTAAATAATGTACGGGTTCTTAACTGTAGTAAAATTAACAGTGTATCATGAAAACTTTTAAATCTGTGAATTGTTCGAAGTGAACTTATATGATTATTGTATTTTAAATGAACGATTTTACTTCTGATTTTTCAGCTAGCATTGAACAGTTGTTAGTGTTGCAAGTTTTAATAGACAGTCTAAGTAGGTTAAAATATCTTACAAAACATAATCAACAAATCCTATACATTATAACTAAGTAAAATGCAATAGAAAAAGAACCCCTTTACCATTTTCATTCATAGATGAGCACAGGAAAGAGACCAAAGTAGCTGATATATGTGACCCAAGCTCACAAACGGGCTGTAAACTCGCGCTGCACTGTATTGAGAAACAAGCCTCGGTACCCAGAATAGGGCGTAGAATGTTAATTTTGTGTGAATTGGGTTTTTGTGTAATAAATAAAATATAACTATTAATCTTATTATTCCTGAAGTTTAAAATTTCAATTGTAAGAGGTAAAATTTAGCCATTTTCGGATGGGAGCTAATGAAAAATGAATAGACACCTGCCGAAAATAAAAGCATTTTTCTCAAAACTTGATTTAAGAAAGTTGATAAGATGACAATTA
>NW_022699151.1:0-590 GCF_011630105.1 Anneissia japonica | reverse complement strand
CGTTCAGCTTCACGGCGACCTTGTCGAATCTCCAAAGACTGCGAGAGGCGTTCGCCTCGACGAGGGACTGGGCTCTCGAAAGTTGGCAGCCGGGATGCACTTCTATCTTCACGTCGTAGTCGTCCGCTTTCTTCGAAGGACACACGTCCCTCGCGACGTCGTCCACGACGTCGAAGCAGCGTTCGTTGATCTCGAAGACCATGCGACGCCGATGCACGTTCCCCCCGAATGCTTTGGCGGTCATCCTTTCTGCGATTCTCCCGCACTCGTCTCGACGTTATGTTAATGTCGAGAATAAAAAAAGTTTCGTATACAAGTTGGAAAATTGTGGTACGTGGAAAATGTTTATTTTTTCGCAGACTATTCGTCCTGTCTCTTATACACATCTGATGTGTATATTTGCAAACACCTATGCACGCCCCATCGATTCTCCGGCTCCGAGCGGTGTCTGAATCTGCATCTCCCTGGCTTCCTGGACCAGAGCGCAGAAACCGCAGCAACACACGGCAAAGAGATCGCCTATTTCACTCCCTTCGATCCCTTTGTTTTCCCTGACGTTCTGCCGAGTGATCATACGAGCGAAAATGTTC
>NW_022699150.1:0-983 GCF_011630105.1 Anneissia japonica | reverse complement strand
TATATATGTATATATATATATACTTGTAATTTATATATTTATTATTTTTTATGTATATAATTTTAACTGGTGGTCATTGGTTAACATTTTTATTTAAAACGTGTTTTGGCTTCCTTAGACACACTGATTCTATAATGTATTATTATTCTATTTGTCTTTCTTCTTTACAATCACCAAATTTTCATGAAGGAAGTTCCAATCACTGACTGTGCTGGGTAGAAAGGACATATCGTAAGGTAGTTGGTTCTGTGATTTACTATTGTCAAGTTAATAATTTATGAAGGTGTATGGAAAAATAAATGAAACAAACAAAACTTATATAGGTCACGGTTTCCAATTACAATGTTTCTCAGAATTTAGCTTAGTGTTAAGAGATAGTTGATCAGTTTGTAGGCTACCAGAAAACTGGTCTTAGATATTAGAGGGATCTAATTGGAGGGTGAACTGTATATTATCCTGTCACAATATTTAGGCTTCGCTTTTATGTCAATATATGCGTATACATGTACTTCACATGGATCTCCTGATCCGATATGCACGAAGAAGTATACAGACAGTATATAACCTACGCCGGCGGCTCAAAGTTCCATTCGAATGACAGGAGCTAATGAGAATCGATTGCCTACTTAGCTTCTAACAATGTAATGTAAATGAAAGAGAGTATAGTAGTAATGGGTGGTATTATTAGCATTAGCAGTAGCACTAGCAGCAGCAGCCGTGGCAGCAGCAGTAGCAGCAGCATCAGTAGAAGTAGTTGCTGCGAAGCAGCCAATTCATATCTTGACAGCAATTTGACCTCTGAAAGGTCATTGTTTGTCAAAAAACAAGAGCCTAAGACGACCGAAAAGCGGAGTTTCCTTCTTTCGTTCTGCCGGGTAAATCAATTACCTTAGGCGACGTTTGTAGACTAACCTACTCGTACCAACGTCCGCATATGTCGCGCTAGCCTTATCCTACTCTAGGCCTAGACTAGCTAGGATTCT
>NW_022699149.1:0-931 GCF_011630105.1 Anneissia japonica | reverse complement strand
TATTTGAGGAATTGCCACGGCAAGTTGAGTTAATAAAGGACATATGCAAGGTATTTAGAGACAATAATTTAAAAATAACTATAGAAGCCAACAAGAAGTCAGTCGACTACCTTGACGTAACACTGGATCTAAGAACCGGTACTTTCCGACCCTATACTAAGCCAAACAACACACCACTTTACGTCCACCGCGACAGCAACCAGTGACCACCCACAGTCGATAATCCGGAATATCCCGCCAGCCATTAATAAACGTCTCCCGAATATTTCAACAGAGGAAGAGTCGTTCAGCAAAGCTACACAACCGTACCAGGAAGCCCTTAAATGCAGCGGGTGCGATTGCCAACTAAAGTTCAACCCTGAAACCCCGACAAAGAAGAGACCACGGACAAGAAATGTCATTTGGTTTAACCCGCCCTACAGCAGAAATGTAACCACCAACGTTGGGAAAAAGTTCCTGCAATTAATAGAAGAATGTTTTCCACGAGATCACAAACTTAATAAAATATTTAACAAAAACACTTTAAAACTAAGCTACAGCTGTATGCCCAATGTAAAAAGTGTAATTAACAATCACAATAAAATAGTACTGTCCAATGAAAAAACCAAAGCTGTGGACACTAACATAAATGCATGTAACTGCCGTGTAAAATGTGAATGCCCACTACCCGGCAAGTGTTTAACCGAAGGCATATAGTATACCAAGCAACTGTAACGAGAGAGGACAGTAACAAGTACGAGACATACATAGGCTTAACTGAAAATCAGTTCAAAACTAGATTTAGAAATCATATGAGTTCATTCCGAAATGTAAATAAGAGAAACGGCACATAGTTAAGTAAATATATCTGGTCCCTTAAGGAATCTAACGTAGAATTTACTGTTAAGTGGAGAATTATGAAACGCTGTAAGCCATATTCAAACACGACTAA
>NW_022699148.1:0-984 GCF_011630105.1 Anneissia japonica | reverse complement strand
TATGAATCCTACGCTTTCTACTACATAACAAATACAGCAAATAAAATAAATACTAAAATATATGACGTTATATATTATTATTATTATTAATATTATTATTATTATTTTATTTTTTTTAATTTACATTGTATCTGGAAAAACCAGCCAATTTGTCATTTAAATTACTGTAATATTAGTTTATTAACAATTATTTTTATTAGTATTAAAGTTTGTTATTGTTACTATATTACTGTATAACTTGGTGCTACTTTTCTTTTTTTACAGAAACAACGCAGATGTTACGAAGTTGACCGACTTTGAGATACGTTTTTTTGGTTCTTGCTATATATATTGATATAATTTTTATTAATGCTTGAATCAAATAAAAATCTATGGAATAAGTATAGTCAATAGATTAGTTTCGCATACGTTTTTTTTTTTTGTCTGTTACGTTTCCATTTACCATAAATGTTCTGATCATGTTATAATAATATTGTAAAGGAAATATGTATTTCCATATTTATATTTTCCATGAAAAATTAAATTATCAATACTTTGATAATTTTAAAAGCTTTTTCATGCTTCTGTTATATTCATAAGCCCGAGAAAATCACTCAACTTGCTAGGCCTATTTCTTTAGTTGCATAAGTGGAGTATAATTGTTTCCACATATTTATTGCCATGGTACTCTTAAGGCGAAAATGACACAAGGTTTGTGATTTCTTGTTTGTTTTATTTCCATTTTTGTTACATTATTGCGAAGACAGAATTAGGTCAGATGCTAAAATAGACGACTAGCCATTTCTAGGTACAAACACGTACGCTGAAGCGCAGTTCACCACTTCACTCGTGTTCAACTACTTCATGAAACCAGTAATTTTGAATAGTCTGCGCTGGCTGCTGATCATGTTTATAAAATAAAAAAATAAATGGATAACAAAATATATATGTGTTATATGATTTCATGTGTAATGTAAATAAATACGTATAAATTTTATATATATA
>NW_022699147.1:0-678 GCF_011630105.1 Anneissia japonica | reverse complement strand
AAAACCAAAATGATGTTCAAGCACATGTCCAGCAGTCGATAAATAAAGGATGTTAAGTCTACTCAGTGAGGTGTAGTACTTCCTTCTTTTAACAGGAAATCTTAAGGTCGTCACTTCGTGCAAGAGAATTTCTTAGATGGGCTGTTTAATGCCGGGCCTATTTCCCCAATACAGTACTCAACCCCTTGCCTGCTGCAGGCAAGTGATCACGATCCGGTCCGCAAAATTGGTTGTGATAAAAATAATGCAGCCTTTATTTAATTGAGGATGTGAAAGTCTTTGTTATTAAATATGAATGTGAAGATGACTTTCCCATGGACAAATGATTGTGAACGTTTTCATTTACCAGAGCATTTATTGTTGAGAAAGGTTTTTGAGGGGCGTTTATTCGAGGGAGGCGTTTATTTCTTTTGTGTAAAATTGATACGTATACTCAATTAAACGCCTTTTGACCGTACTGTAAATGTGGAATTATTGTACCGTCAAAATGTGTTATTGCGTGTTCATAAAGATTGATCCCAATCAGTTAAGAAAACCTGGAGTAGAATGTTTTGAGATAGACTTGTCGCAAGTCCCTTATTATTTTTTTCTCATTCTTCTCATTCTGGACAGCGCCACCAAGAGGCAAGTTAATTTTGAGACAGAATAAGGGACTTGTAAAACACTGCATGCAGGATG
>NW_022699146.1:0-727 GCF_011630105.1 Anneissia japonica | reverse complement strand
TCTTGGCATAATTATCGACTCTAAGCTTAATTTTAACGAACATATTAAACATTTATTTTAAAGCTAATAGGATGTTAGGACTCGTCAAGCGAAATTGCTGGCATATTAAACATGTAAATACCCATATCTCTCTGTTTAATTCCTTAGTTAGACTGCACGTTGAAACTTGTACAGTTTTTTTTAACAGCATCAGTTCAACACAAGCCTCTAAAATTGACATTATTCAACGCCGCTTCGTTAAATTTGTTTCAAGGGTATGTAATGTTCCAAAAAGTTCTATAAATCTTCCTTCACTTAAAAGTCGACGTAATTTCCTGGATTTAACATTTTTTTTAAATGTGTTAATAGTATCTATGGTAATTACTTAACATCTTTATTTGGTATTTCTGTAAAACCCCGTAGGTGCCGTAATACCTTTACTAAATTTTTCACAATTTCTTTTGCCAGAGTCAATGTTACTAAAAATGCTTTAATCAATAGATTACCTAGAATATATAACAATCTTAGCAAAGAAGATAATTCCATATATGTATTTTATAATAGTGTAGAAGTATATAAAAAGAAGATCAAATGTATTTTACATATATTGGAGTAAGTTTTGTTTATTGTGACTATTTAAATTATTTGTATCTGTTTTTTGTATAAGTTTTTTGTTTCCATTCTGTAAGTGGCGGGACACCGCTGTTGAATGCGAATTAAAATTTTTAAAAAAATAAAAAAATAATAT
>NW_022699145.1:0-695 GCF_011630105.1 Anneissia japonica | reverse complement strand
CTCCCCACCCCCACCTTTCTTTTTGGGATTTATCGATTCATGGAAAAACTACGTATGCAACTTACGGTACTCAATCTTTTTTTTTATGTATGTATACACACATAAGGCCTATTTACTGTAATAACAATGGGAAAAAATTATCTGAAAGTTTACAAGAGTGGAAAACCTTGAATTTTGAAGAACTTAATTACTTTGAAGTTCTTCAAAATTCAAGGTGTTGCCCTCTTGAAAATTATTATAATGAATCAATGAACCCTGGGAAAGGGATGTTCGAGTTCTTCCCGGGAAAATGTTGATTTCTAAATGGTGAACGATGAGATTTCCCGACTTCTGAAGTATTTTTTAATGACTTTAATTTAAAAGACACCTCAGAAGTCGGGAAAGCTCATTTCCCGCCTTCTAGGAATCAAAATTTTCCAGGGGAAGAACCCCGGACCCCCCTTTCTTTTTGGGATTCATCGATTCATGGAAAATTCGTATGCAACTACTCATTTTCTTTTAAATTGTTATGTATGTATACACACATAAGCCCTATTTACTGTAATAACAATGGGAAAAAATTACCAGACCGTTTTCAAGATGGGAAAACCTTGAATTTTGAAGAACAAAAATGGAATTAAAAGACACCCCAGAAGTCGGGAAAGCTCATTTCCCGCCATCTAGAAATCGAAATTTTCCCTGGGGAGGAATGTTGA
>NW_022699144.1:208-926 GCF_011630105.1 Anneissia japonica | reverse complement strand
GCATATATAGTTAGATACTGTATTCATAGAGAAATATTGCGTATGAAGGCATAATCACATGTAGATCCTAAGTCCTTATTTAGACCCTTAATGTGAGTTTTTAACAGGATTATCCATTTCATTTCTGCGTTACGTCGTTCTTGTGTTGATTTAAAATTGCAACCTATTATTACAGCCCTAAAGTCATTGATGGTGTGATTAGGTGAATTAAAATGTACACTAACTGGGCAGTTGAATTTGTGTCTTATAGATGATTTGTGGTTGTTCATTCTAGATCTGAATGTTAGACCAGTTTCGCCAACATAGTTTCCCTCGTTGCATTTGTTGCAGTATATGAGGTATATAATATTGGGCGAGTTACAATTCAGTACTGGTGGCCGGATTGTTGTTTGTGTTCCTGGTGGGTTAAAAACTCACATTAAGGGTCTAAATAAGGACTTAGGCTCTACATGTGATTATGCCTTCATACGCAATATTTCTCTATGAATACAGTATCTAACTATATATGCTATATATTATTTTTACTTATGTACATTTTTTTAATATTCATTGATTTCTAAACTTTATTTTATTTGTCATCATGACATCATGCGTTATATTATTTAAACTCATACATATACCTTATATTTCTGCTATTTATTTTCTATTCCACAATTGTTTTAATTATATAGGACCTTATTAATCTTACTATGTTTTATTTCCTGTTATTGTTTACTGT
>NW_022699144.1:0-194 GCF_011630105.1 Anneissia japonica | reverse complement strand
TATTTCCTGTTATTGTTTACTGTAGTTAAATAAGTCTTAACATTAAGCTGGTTTAATGGCACCGCCAATAAACTATCGCTTACATAATCCTTTTGCCGACATCTTATCATGGTTTAATTGTACAGTAACTAATTCGCCCATTAACTTGTCACTGAACTTATATTTTGTGGTCCAATCAACTAATTGTATTGATA
>NW_022699143.1:0-667 GCF_011630105.1 Anneissia japonica | reverse complement strand
ATCAAGGAGCGTTTGTTGACAATACTTTTTACAAAAATATTTTTAATAAAGACAAAACAATTTGAGTTTCAATGTAGGGCCTACATTTATGTCTAATTTGAGCACCTGAACTATATACACAAACATTTCATTACTTATACAAACAAAACATGAATAGGCATACTGATTAATGTTTAGTAGCGCGTCAGTGAATTAAGTATTCACGTAAATATTATTTAATTACTAAAGTTTAAATGACCGTTTTTATATTTTTAATAAAACATGGGTCTACTTTTAACAAAACGGGTACACATTATTTGAATTTACGCGTAAAGTGGGTCCACAATGATATTGTTCCGCATTGTTTGAAAATCCTGGCTACAGCATTGTTTACTGTATAACGGTGATAGAGGTACTATTTCCTCAAATTTTCGCACCTCAGACCCAAACATGGTAGGTCTAAGGTGGGTTTCGACTCACGAAATATCCTCCTACCCCACCTCCACATTTCAAAACAGTTTGCGCCCTTACTGGGTATGACATTAAACGCCATCCAGTCGACACCTGACACAGAGTATGTCGTATGAGGCGGGAGTGCATAAGTTTCTTTTTAGGATGTGATCTGGTTTTACATGTCCATTTTTCGCGATTATGACTATTTGGATAAAGAATGTTTTGAGCAGTGGTA
>NW_022699142.1:0-830 GCF_011630105.1 Anneissia japonica | reverse complement strand
AAGAAATAAAAAAATACATAGGAATGATACATCAACTCTCATATTACATAAACTACCCACCTTCGCATGAGTTCACATATTATAATAACCGTTCTTATCAATAACGTACTTGTTTGAAGTAAAATTGTTAGGACATACGATGACCGGAGGTTCCTCATTCATAAACAAAGTAATTTATTAACAATACATGCGATTTTGCAATTATTTGTTTCATTAGATTTGCTAAATTTGGTTACCTTCAACAGTGATTGTAAATAAGCACATAGCAGTATTTCCATATGGATCTTCCGCGGTGTATGTTACTAAAGTATCACCTATTTGGAATGTACTGGCTGGTTCAATATCAACTGTAAGGTTCAATCTGCCAGAGTTGTCCTCAGCGATCGGTTCGGTCCAAGAAACATTAGCAGTGAGTAGGCGGATTGTAGTATTTACTTTTGTATCGTTTGGACAATTGTAAATAATTGGTACCTCATTGTCTGCAAGGAAGAATACACTGTACAAGATAATTTTTTTTGACCGAAAAATTAGAAATTAGTTTCCACTGGCAATTATACAAAATATAAGCAACATAATACAGCAAGAATAAATACAAGGTTACATACTGTAAAAGATTAGTAATTAAAAATAAAACCACAATACAATATCAAAACATGATAATTAAACAACATTTACATAAATCTAAATTAGACTTAAATTAATTATGTTTTAAAGCGTCAATTTTCAAATGGATTGAGTTTGAAACAAAAGAATTTCTATAGAGAAAGGTGGTGAGTGGTAGTTGCTACCGGAACTACTAAAAATAAAGGCATGATATAGAGGACGAGTCG
>NW_022699141.1:0-5549 GCF_011630105.1 Anneissia japonica | reverse complement strand
AAGCTTCAGTTCTTTAATAACAATACTAAAAAAATTATAGTTAATAGGTTTTGGTACTAAGCAGTCTGCCGAAAAATGAAGTTTATTTTAATATCGATCCCGAAATACATGTAGGGCTTAGGCCTAGACTCTATCTGCAACACTGCAGGGTATGTACTGTATGTATGTTGTGTTGGGTGGGCGTGTGTGTAGTGGTGTTTGTGACTCTGCGATATTAGGCCTAGTTACGCACGTATAGATGGAGCCTTGCGAGGCAGGATTTAATGTTTTTTTCATGGCATTATGTACCAGTTCTTATAGGCTAGACATATATAAATGCTGACTTAAAACATGTAGTATGATTTACTAACTAAATTAAAATATATATATATATTTTTTTAAATTTTTCAGCAAACGTGTGAATCTTGCAAGTTGCAGTTACCTTGCTAGAATTCTATGTTCTTTGATGAGATGTAATAAATCAGCCATAGCCTCTAACATGCCAATGAACCAAGCAAAGCCTTGTTGACTGCTGCCAAGAACGCTTTACTAGCTCACTAAATGCTAAATAAATAATAATATTTATAAATTTATATTTTAGGCCAACTGCAATGTGTAAACAAATGTAAAATTGTTAAATAAAAGTAAACAAATTGATGAAAATTGTTTGTTTTCTTCATTTTGTGTATTACTTTCATGTTGCACAGCGCGTTGTAAGGCGTCACAGCGCGTTGCTACAGGAGGCGATCGCTTCATGACAAAAATCTCCCTATTTTTTGGTTTTCAAACTTGGGATCTCTGCCTGTATGTAATATGGTCCACACAGTACACTCTTCGGTAGAGAGTAGGGGATTGTCCCCGACTTGGACTTTTTTTTTGGTTATCCTTTTGGTGATTTGCACCAAAGAAATCCAATCCAATTCAATACACTGATCATGTTTTTTAGTAAAATGGCCAAGCAACCTACAGCCATAATATTGACACTGGTTCAAGCGGCCTGCTCATCTACTGTATTGGTGGTCGAACAGTGTGTGGATAAAGTCTTCTTGGAGTACTATAAAAAAGTATACAACTGGCTCATGTGCACTTAAAAAAGTAGGATGTTATCACGGTGTACTGGTCCATACAATCCCTTTTGTGGACAGATGAGGGTACCTGACACCGGTTTACTGGGTACTGCATACACGAAGTGACCCTTAGTGGTGAAGGAAGTTACAGAAGGAGTTATATTAAGCATTGAGTGCTTTGAAAATCAGTATTACATCACATTACCTGCACATGATAGCCTAGCAGTAGCTGACAGATACATTACATCCCCACGTTCTATATATATGCAATGAAGTAAGTATAAGTAGACACCAGGTCCAGACATACAAACCTGATAAAATGGCCTTGTCAATTTTTGGAGCAAGGCATTCATACTATTTTGTACATATCCTAATTGATTTATTAACTACCAGAAATTACCTATAATCTACTCACCTTTAGGGAGTTTGAATTGTTGTATGCTGAATGAATGGCAAGAACCGAGGCATGATTTTGATGCTTGGTCGACTGTTTTAACTAAATCCCCTTCTGTGAAACGCCCAATTCTTTCAACAACAGACTAAAATATATTAAAAAAATGAAAATATGGGAAATGTTATACTGGACTTGAAGGAGCTTCTTAAATATGCATATGAAAAGCTAAAGAAAAGAAAATAATTTATAATATAATACATTATATTGGTTTATTAAAACATCAATATATATATATATATCGATAGCGATGACCTTGAAACTCGATACCATTTCCTTGCTGAAGCATAAGAAGCCAGAGATCTCGGAGTTGTATTGAGTCCTATTGGGGAAGTTAAAAAAAAAAAAAAAATCAACCAATCAATTCAACCAATAAATAATGGCTGGTGCTTTTACATGTTCAACTTTTGTTGTGCTCTGAAGAAAATAAGTGGTAGTTTTAAATAAATTAGTGAGACAATTAACAACCAACGAAGAGCTTAGTACCCTATACCAGCTATGCTATGCATCGGAGTAAAACATTTCACTAAGTCCTGCACCCATGGATAATTGTTGCTAAGGTCCTATCGACAGCTCATAAAAAAAAAATCTGCAAGGATTTAATGGGTGATGCGAGTGAACCAAAAAGGACAGAAAATAAACAATGCAATCAAAAATATAAATGCAACTATGCATCAGCCTCATTCTTTTTCAAAAGATCGTGTTGTTCACGTTGTATTAGAAAATTCTCCTTGATTATTTCGAGTGTTGCTTACTTGTTGATACAAGCTGATTCTATTTTTATAAGATTAACATGACTTTTCAAAACAAATTGACCTAACCTTTAAAAGTAGCTGTCGTTCATTCTCAACTACATGACGTCTGTTTTCTGATTCAGTTGATGAGGTTAAGTTACCAACTTCAAATGGGTTTCTCGTTGCTAGTATTGAAGAATCAATGCTACTTGAGCTGTAAGTTCTACAAAGGCAAAACATAGTTAAAAAATTGTATAAATCTATTTTTGTAAACCCACCAGAGGGTCACCAAAGTAATTATTTTGATGGATCATAAAGTCTTGAAAGAAATAATAAAAAAAATCAACTAGCTCTAGTCTGCTACTATCATTACATCAGAAATATTATACAGTAGATTGAAACATGTTTTATTTTGTAATAATACTCAATGTTAAATTTGACCGTATTAATAACATAAGATATTATTAATAATTATTTCAAATTTAATTAAAACATTTAAGTAAAAAATATAGTAAAACTATGACAGGCAATTTTCCACACTAGATCGTCAATTTTCCACACTAGATCGTCAGTCAAAAAATATTACTGGTTGAGTATATTGCTTAGTGCCGTACCTACGTCTGCCCCTAAAATCGTCCTTCATTTTAGTTGAGAGGGTGTCCAGACTGAGGTTAGCTATGGATAGCAGGGCTGACTCGGTGGCGCTCTTCAGGTCCTCCTGTAAGGCTTTCAGATCGTTCTGATCATGAGAATGGGCGTAACTTAACACCACTTTACAACAAGAGGTGCAAACACGAAGATAACCTAGTTGAAGAAAATACAAGGATATATGAACTGCTTATAGTTCAAAAATAAATTATGTTCATTGATGTATTTATTGATTCATTTATATATATACAGTTCTGCCTCCAATTAAAGGTTTCTATGTTCTTTAGCAGCTTTGATCTTTAATTAGAATAATAAAAATAAATGACATTTGTTGTTTTGGGACCACAGAAAAGTGGTCTTTAGTTGGAGGTGGTCATTAATTGGAGAAGTCTTTAATTAGAGGGATATTTCAATCTTATCCCTTGTGAGCAATTAGGTTTTGGAATTAGTATTAAAAATATCTGATTTTGACAGGAATTTGCATTGTCAAAGACACAAGCGAGATGTAACTATTTGAGCAAATTTTTTGGCTTTGAACATTTTCAGTTGGAGGTCTCTAGGGGGAACCTAGGCAGTGCAAGCATTTTTTTGGGGGGGGTTGGGGAATGCCCCTGTGCACATCCAGATATGCCACTGGCGAGATGGGATTTGAATGCTAACTCATGGTTAAGATGAGAGGTTGAATAATAACCACTGTACCACCTGTCTCTTATACACATCTAGATGTGTATAAGAGACAGTTATTACAGCGCTTTCTCACTTTTTTCTGAGTTGTTTGATCCCAATGGTTTCCTGAACTGTGAACTAACAGATGAATGCGCCACCGATAATGAAGACGTTTGATAATTATCACCAGAGTTGCTCAGAACTGTTGACCTCTCCATGTCAGATAGCGAGCCTGCAAGATGGTAATTATAGACAATTCGAAAATGTTAAAACATGCTATAACATACTATATGCAACTTAATTACTTATAAATCAGGCATTATAAATATAAACTAATCACTGAAAAATATAGCATATTATGGTGACTTAATCAACTGTCTCTTATACACATCTAGATGTGTATAAGAGACAGCCTTTGAACTATGGCTATTACAAATGCAAAACAATCAATAATCAATTATTTAGTCTTATAATAATTTTTTACAACAGTCCACAGATACAAATAAAAAACATGAATATTCATATTACCTCTTTGCTAATTGTTTCTACCATTGGTAAGATAACCTGGCTCCAGTGCTGTGGGAGTTTCTCACTATCAAGTAGCTGATTCAACAGCGCCACCAAGTGTTTGAAATTGGCAGTGCTTAGCCTCTCCATAGCCATCTTTTCACCGTTCTCATCATTCAGATCCTCTACATCAAGCCAACCGTGTGGCTCATTAGTTGTCACTTGATTTAACTGATGTACTCCATGTAAGACATCTGAAAATAAAATCATCCTTTGCATATTAAATGTTCTATCACATTCGCAATACATTATAATCCAAGATCTTATAAACACAAGATGGCGTTCTCCGCGATTTACGCATAACATATAGAAGCGTCGATTTGGCACAGAAAAGTAATCACTTTTGGAAGAGGGCGTCCTAGTCGTTGCCATGGATTTGAGATAGGGTGTTCTTGTTATGCCAAAGCTTGTTACTAAGTACGTTAATTGTTCCTTATGTTGTAAAGAGAGGGCGCATTGTAAATTGGAAGCTTCTAATTGTAATGTCCGTTTTCCACTAGGCGAATAGTGGAAAACCAGCTTTACGCGTAAACGTAAAATCGCGCGGCGTACGCTATTTGTCAAAGTACAAAAGTTTTCACTTTTGCAAGAGGCTGCCATACACTTTGTTATAATAGACGGAAACATAATGTTTGTTGTCAATAATTTTTTATTTATTGTTCCATGGTTCAATTCTTGTATAAATTTTTGGGCCAAGGCCTATGTTTATTTGAAATAAATTCCCCGTTTGGGGACACACAATATTACAGAATTTGCGTGCGGAAATCGCGGAAAACGCTACCTTGTATTTATCAGATCTTTGATTATAATGCTGTAGATATAAATGTGGCTATGTATCAATGGATATACATCAGGATATTTAAATTTTCACAGGCATGCACAAATATGTGAGCCCATCAAACTTTTATCTTAACAAGTAGAACTGTAACTAATTCCTTAAAATTAATTTTTGAAAAATTACTTTATATTCGAGCAGGTGGGATAGGTTCAATAAAAGGCTCTGCTTAGCATAATAAACATTATATGTATGTACCAGATAGCATTGCTGGTTAACTTGGCAATCTTACCCTGGTGTCCATTTGAATCATTTGGAAGAGTATGCTGATGAAACACAAGCTCCCATGGGCCTGCACTAATGTCACCTCCAGTTGCATCTACAGAGAGATAAAAGATATTTCATAATTATTTAATGGTTGATAAATATACTCACCATATAGACCTATTTAGGGCAATGTCTCAGACGCTAGATTTACTTGTGGGAAATATGTTGAATAGTGGAATGTGATTGGTTAAACTGTTTGGTTTGTTACATTGTAAAGTTTCATTACTAAATAAACAGTGACATCAAGAAAACAGCACTCTCAAAGTGATTCGGAAGCAATTTACTTCAATTGAATCTTATAACTCTTCTTTTTCTAAAATTAAATGTGGTGTCCC
>NW_022699140.1:0-592 GCF_011630105.1 Anneissia japonica | reverse complement strand
GTCATTAATCATTTGCATAACTATCATAATAGAGCATAATTACATTCGTATGTGAATTACCATACCAGACATGAAAACGTCATATATTGCTGGATTATTATAATTGTACTATAACATTAACGATTGAACTTGTGAGATATGATAAGACTTACAAAGCTGTGAGCCACGATAACTACTGTACTATAGTGTAGTGAATTCATAACTCACTGTACTATTAGTGTAGTGAATTCAGCATTATCTTCACCTAGAGTATGAATAAATACATAAGACGTTCTAATATAAAGTCAAAGATAACAACTATAAAACTAAACATGTTATTCTCCGTTTCCAACTATTCTAAGGAAACATCAGGATTATATTCATGTTAGCCAAATGAGGGCGACCCTCAACACATAATATTCAAGACGAACCCTGTTGCTATAGCAACGACAATCCGACGAACGTAGAGTCCCTGGAACATCTACATGCCGCGAACATGCGGTCTTACCATTATTTATCAGTAGA
Organism: Anneissia japonica; assembly: GCF_011630105.1. Classification (NCBI taxonomy): domain Eukaryota; kingdom Metazoa; phylum Echinodermata; class Crinoidea; order Comatulida; family Comatulidae; genus Anneissia; species Anneissia japonica. The sequence continues at coordinate 88 of NW_022699140.1, read as the reverse complement.
ATCAAAATAATAAACTATTTATTAAACTATCAATCAATCTATGATCCCAAAACCACTTTACGTTAATTTCTATATTCCTGGGATCCAT
>NW_022699139.1:0-894 GCF_011630105.1 Anneissia japonica | reverse complement strand
AATCTTCCAGCGACGGAACAAGCAAACATTAGGTTTTCCTCCCATGACCCCGCCCACTCAGGGAATCCATTATGTGCGATAGTCAGGGTAAAGCTCGGTTTCCATATAATCGCTCACCTTATCGGCGACAGTTGCCGACGTTATCATGAAGGTTGAACCTGGTTCAACTTTCCCGAATGCGTTGCAGACGCAGACCAATCAGGGTGCATTACTAGCTGCCTTGCGCAATCGGAAAGGTACCCCGATTCGTCTGTGAACCACAACTGACACGACTGTCGGCGATAGGGTGAGCGATTCTTGGAAACAGAGCTAAAACTCTGGATCAACGTTCTGAGAGGTCCCTCTCAAAATTGTCTATTACCTCAACCCCAACCATGGTGGGGGCAGTGAGGTGGACCCTCACGCACCCCCTACCGCCAAATCCTTCATCCGCCCCAGGGGTGTCTAAGAGAGGAGGAGCATACGAGGGAGCATAACTGCCGTCGGGAGGAAGTCAATAATTCTGTCGAGAAACACTGTTTTGAAAAAGCATTTTTACCTTCCGAGAGTGCCATTTCCGAGCGTCTAGAGGGGCCTATTCTTAAAATTTGCTCCAAAGGCCACTAAATTATATATAAATCATCAAAGAAATGTAAATAAAAGATCAAAAAAAATAAAACGAACGTTTTTGATTTTAGTCCTGTATTACTTTATGACTTTTGATTTACTTTTATATGCTTCTGTGTTATCTGGCGTGATATGTGTGCTTCTTGTGTGGTGTAGTATAGAGTTCAGTATGTACTGTATGCCTTTATGTTTATAATTGTGAGTACGGTACAGTCATGTGACCGGGTATACAGTTGTGTATGGATATATATGTACTTATGTACTGTATGTGTATTTCATGTACGTTTG
>NW_022699138.1:0-538 GCF_011630105.1 Anneissia japonica | reverse complement strand
TACAGCGGTGCCAACAACTTGAGGAGATCTCCTCCTGTCAACTCCTCGTCTCCTCGCTGCCAGTCAGCGCACAGACATCCGACGACGGCGTCGAAATCTTCGAACAGAATCAGTCTCTTTCCCATCTCCTTGTACAGGGTGGCTCGGAGTCCTGGCAGATTCCGCAACTTGCCATCCAAGTCGATGCGCTTACCGTCGAGAAAATCGTGACGTTCAAGTCCCAATCTTTGCGCTTCCAAAGACAGCGTCGTCACCGCTTTTCGTCTCGAGACGTCGCTTAGGAATTGCTCCAGCGCTTCCTCTACTGCCTTCTCTGACGAAGAACCTCTCGCCTCGTTGAAGAAGCACCGCAGCTTCACTGCTTCGAACGAGTAAGGCGCGCGTCTGCCGCTGACGAACGCCGCCAAGTCCCACAGCAGTGCCGAACGGATGCTCGGTCGCGCACCAGAGTACGACGAGGAAGAAGAAGAAGCCGACGACGATGAGTATGAGAAGCTGCTGGCCACCTCCTTGGCAACGGAGACGACGGACGACGGTG
>NW_022699137.1:0-1117 GCF_011630105.1 Anneissia japonica | reverse complement strand
TTGATATTATGCATATGGATGATGTACACTTTATCTATATTTCAAAGTACATATACCCACCTTTTTCTATCTTCGTGTTAGCATTGAATGCATACGATTTAAAAATAAGTGTAAAAGTTGAGCGAATTTATGTACATACTCCCCCACCATGCCAAATCCTTATAGCTTAGATGCCGAAAATTTAAATACTCTATCCGATTTAAAATTTAACCCCTTCCTGGCCTACGAAAACATCATCAATAATGAAGATGTAGATCCGGACTTTCAATTTTATAGTGATAGTATAAATGAATCAAGTTATTTTCATCCAAGTCAGTTTGCTGATACTTTTTCTAAATTAAATAATGATGACCTTTTTTCTAGTATTCATTTCAATGCACGTAGTCTCTTGGGTAAGATGGACTCTTTAAGATGTTTTCTTGACACTTGAGTTTGAATTTGAGGTTATTGCCATTTCTGAATCTTGGCTTAAAAATGATGATAGTCCACTAACAAATATCCCCGGATATACATTCTTATCTAAAAAAAGACAATCCAAAAGTGGTGGTGGCGTAGCTATGTACGTGCAAAACAAATTATCTTTTGTTGTTCGTGATGACTTATTAACCGATGAATCAATATGTGAATCGTTGTTCATCGAAATAAAACTAAAGCATGGGAAAAATATTATCATAGGGACATTTTACCGGGCTTCGTCTTTGGACGTTAACGCCTTTAATGATACCCTTGACAAACTTTGTCATACCCTTGCAAATGAAAATAAGCAGGTATTTCTGATTGGCGACTTCAATATTGATATTTTACAATATACCTCCGAAAATTCAATACAAAATTTTGTTAACACTCTCTTTTGCAATTGTTATTTACCGTTAATACTAAGACCTACTAGAATAATGTCAACAACTGCTACTCTACTTGATAATATACTGACCAATCAGCTTGATTTACCACTTGCGAGTGGCCAACTTTATTGTGACATTTCAGATCACTTACCTGTTATTTATATCTTCACTGACACACAAAAACACTCAATCAACCAATGTACTACAGAGCAAACCTTATAGGCAAATTAATGCAAACAATATTGAACGTTTTAAAGAAGAACTTAGTGAAACTT
>NW_022699136.1:0-13820 GCF_011630105.1 Anneissia japonica | reverse complement strand
GCCCTTCCAACTTTCACAGCACCCGTTTTGTCCATTCAGTATCTTGGTCTTCTTTGCTTCCGTTTACACTTAATTAGCCCTCTAAGAAAGTCCCATTTTGCCTGTGGATATATTAGAAGCATTTGAGTTTTCTGGTCCTGAAAATTGTTGGTGAATTTCCATTTGACGAATATGAGTGCAAGTACGTTCTCTAACCTCTGCATTTTTTAATAGCTGTGTACTGATTTGGTGAATTCTTCTGTAGGCCTATTTTTTCATTTCTAATGCTGAATAGAGTACTGTTGATATAACTATTGCTGAGTAATGGATTTTTATTTAGCAATCTTTCTATTCCATATTGTGTTTAGTTTTAAAAATGCACTTGTAGCGATTGCTTTGTTTCGGATCTTCATAATGATGTACCAAGCATTTGAAGGCATTGGCCTTATTCATCAAGCATCTTGCTTTGCACTTTTATGCTCGTGGAAAGCCTATCTTCAGAAACTGTATTTTGGCGCGCCTATGTATGCTTTTATGAGTACATATAGCCACAGATGGCCTTATCCAATCTTCTCAAATCGGATTCATGTGAATTGTGGATAATGAAAAAGTGAATCGTTGATTATGAAAAGTGAACTGTCAATGATGAAAAAAGGGAATCATCGATGATAAAAAGTGAATTGCCGATAATGAAAAAAGTGAATCGTCGATGATTAAAAAAGTGATTCGTCGATGATGAAACAAGTGAATCGTCAATGATGAAACAAATGAATCGTCGACGATGAACTTAACAAGTGAATCGTCGATGATGAAACAAATGAATCGTCGACGATGAACTTAACAAGTGAATCGTCGATGATGAAACAGTGAATCGTCGATGATGAAACAGTGAATCGTCGAAGATGAAACAAGTGAATCGTCGACGATGAACTTAACAAGTGAATCGTCGATGATGAAACAGTGAATCGTCGATGATGAAACAGTGAATCGTCGATGATGAAACAAATGAATCGTCGACGATGAACTTAACAAGTTAATCGTCGATGATGAAACAGTGAATCTTCGATGATGAAACAGTGAATCGTCGATGATGAAACAAGTGAATCGTCGATGATGAAACAAATGAATCGTCGACGGTGAACTTAACAAGTGAATCGTCGATGATGAAACAGTGAATCGTCGATGATGAAACAGTGAATCGTCGATGATGAAACAAGTGAATCGTCGATGATGAAACAAATGAATCGTCGACGATGAACTTAACAAGTGAATCGTCGATGATGAAACAGTGAATCTTTGATGATGAAACAAGTGAATTGTCTTGGATCTCTATGGTTGCCTAAAACCATCGTTAAAAAAAGATCATGAACATTTGTTGGCGCTTCATTTTGACTATAATATAATGATATAATGATGTGATGATGATGAATTTTACTATTATAAATGTCATTTCCGGCCATCTACAGGTACAATTTCTTCAACATTTGTGCACGCACCCCCTACCACCAAATCCTGCATCCGCCCCAGATTATGGCACCTCTTAAGGGCCAGAAATGCCACTGTCAGACTTAAATTTGAATAAATTTTTTTCCCCCTAATTTTGCAAAATTTAGCTGATGCAACGCTTTTCCTAAAGGCCTTTGCAATGTTGTGGTAGGGTAATTTGGAGGGGGTCAGGGGCCTTCACTGGAAAGTTTTTGTTTTTTTGTTTTTTTTAGAATGCTTAGAAATGCGATGCGCTTTCCTCTGGTCACTTTGATGCTGTAGGCCTACATTATAATTAATATATATATATATATATATATACTAAAACAAGATGGTGATGACCTGTCTCTTATACACATCTAGATGTGTATAATAACATGCATATCAGTGGTCTGGTTTTTACAGGGTAGCCTGTGACACCAGCAGAGTGGCTTCACGTAGACATGGATCATAGTGACCAGACCTGGCATAATTTAGACTCCTTTAGCATCTAGCCTATGCGCTATGCATAATTTTGACTAATCCAAAAATCCTCACTCGTGTTATTAAATTATTTATTAATTAGTTTTGTAATCGTTAATGAAAACATTAAATCAATACTCTATAAAAAGCATTTTTGTTGTGGTAGACTTCCTTTTGATGTTCAGTCATTTTCTCACAGATAATACGTACAATTAAAAATTGTTAGTAGTTGCTTATGCCACTTTTGAAGCCAGCCTGTTGTCTGCAAGCAAAGGTTCCACTTGCTATGAGCCTCTTAAGACTCCCCGAAAAAAAAGTTGCAGACCCATGGACATCAATGCTAAATGCTACGATTTAGGCAGGTCTGCGTATTACAGTGACCAGGAATCCGGGAGGTGGGAAAATGTAAAAGACCCCAATTTGATGATGATAATGATAATAATAATAATAATAATAATAATAATAATAATAATAATAATAATAATAATAAAAATAACACGTCAATTAAAAATAATTATCAAAGGCGCAATGAACTATTAACCCAAATTAAAGCGATTTTGTAAACCAAAAGATTATCGAATTAGTTTTAAATGAGTTTAAATCTGAAGATTGTCGAACGGAAAGAGGTAAAAGATTCCAAAAATAAGGTGCCTAAACAGAAAACGAGATTTATAGGAAGATCGAAGTGAACGAGATGGAGAAACTTGAGAACCCTTTCAGGGTAAAAGTCGTCTGCCTTGAAAATGCATACAGAAATTAGGCAGGTCTGTGATTTAAGGTGAGCGGGATTCCAGGTAGGCAAATAACCCACATTTGAGAATTCTGTGTGGGTAAAAGCCAATTTTGTCGTCTGCCTTGAAAATGCATATTGAAAATATGAGACTGCCATTTTAAAGCATTTAAATTGCCTATTCCTAAAATTTGCTCATCTCAGGTGGGTATGCACCCCTCTCAGCGGCGAATCTGGGTTCCAATATTGGGGGGGGGGAGGAGATGAGGTCAGAATTATGAGAGCCCAAACTACTATGGTCAACTCACTTAATAAATACTAGATATATATATGATGTCAGGGGCAGTGGCGTCGAGAGCTTCTCTCTTCGAGAGTTTCTCACAGATAATACGTACAATTAAAAATGTTTAGCAGTTGCTTATGCCACTTCTGAAGGCAGCCTGTTGTCTGCAAGGAAAGGTTCCACTTGCTATGAGCCTCTTAAGACTCAAGGATATGCCACTGTATAGACTGAGTGTTTCAACATTAGCTTAAAGACACACATTTTAATTCATTGAATCTGTAAAATCTGTAATTAAATACATTTCAAAACTAAAGTAAACAGAATGGCAAATAATATTACACCGTGGTATTATTTGGGCATTTATTTCAAATTTGTGGCACTATATCCAGGAAATAATTGTATAACACGCAGTTCAAACTATTTTCCATTTCCATTATTTTCAGTTCCATTTATTGACGCTCTGTTCACCCCAACGCGAATTATCGTCGGGGACAGTCTTTGGATTATTGCGAAAATATTAAACGTTTAATATTCTACTACATGACTGTCCCCGACAACAAATCGCATGGGCGCGACGTCGCACGACGCTGTCTCAGTTGGCCTTTATTACATGCATATCATATTACACTTAAATTTGGGCAATTCACATAAAACAAGATGGTGATGACAGAGCTGTCGGTAAGTGGGTCTTCCTGTGGTGTTGTCATATACATTGTTTTTTTCTCTCCCATATGCAACTGTTCTACTGTATTCATTATCTAGCGCTAGAGGCAATTATGTTTGAGTGTCTATCAGCTGCTTTATACAATTTGTTGCATTTATATATCAAAACTATGAAAAAATAAAACAATATTCACAGTATTAAAACAGACCATGCTCCTAATCTAATGATACATCATATTGTAAACACTTTTTATTTGTTATGTGTTTAATCCAATTACACACCTGTGTGTGCAGTTGATAGCAAAGAATTAAATTCAACAATACGTAGATCATAATATATGAATGTTTTTTATACAAATAATACATTTTTATTAAAATTAACACCATCATTTAATTTTAAGTCTAATTGCTTCAAGATTTTGGATTGGAGGGTTTTTAAAATGATAGATAACACTAATGTTTTTTTTAATTTAATAAAACAATGCTAGGATGACAATGAATACACAGATATTAGACTTAATAAGTGCATGTTACAGATATAATGCTTTTCAAAATCATTTTCCTCTGCTGAAAACAACCTAAGTTTAAATAACATCCAAAAACTTAAAAAGTACATGATTAACACATTACATTTCATTTATGCATTAAATACAAAAAAAAAATAATTAGCAAATATTTTTAAAAAAGCACATTGTTTTAAGAAAGTAGATATTTCTCTTTGGTGCATCATAGTCTAATAACCTATCTATGCAAAAATGTTATTCTGCTAATGAACTCGTATGGTTGTATGCAAAGCCTGGAGCTCATGGTCTTATGTCTGTCGTACGACTTATCCAACATCGCCCCCACTAAGCGACAGACGACGTAACGGCATCTGCTGATTGTCATTGACAGTCTGAACGAATAGTCATTGAAAACGATCCGTTGCACGCACGTTGTGGCATTTCATTCTTCATAGAATCACGTCGCCCAACGACCGTAGGACGAAGTGAGTGTATGGATTGGTTGATCAAAAAATTTAAAGAGAATCGCAAAGGACCTGGATAGCATCGCAAAGGACCTGGATAGCATCGCAAAGGACCTGGATAGCATCACAAAGGACCTGGATAGCATCACAAAGGACCTGGATATTACATAAATTGTCCATGTAGCACTATAAATACATCATCATCCTAGCAGAGATTTAGTTGTAGAAAACTACGATGTTTCAAAGTACTTAACAATATCCCAAAATATTTCACTAACCTGCAATCAATGATTTAACATTTGGAGCTATATTAAATACAAATTAACACACACTAGGTGTCAAAGTAAATACATACAGTAGTAATGTGTACATATGTAAAAAAGAAGAAAAACAATGCAAAACCAATCTGAAAACTGAATTGAAAGATGACCCACTGATTATAATAATCATTTATCGACAGTGATAAAAAATATGGTTACCAATACAAGAATTAAAATATGATACATGTCTATGAAGTGCAAACCCATAGGAATAGCGACAAGGCCTAGCATACCTAAATCAAGTCCTAAATCATCATCAGCAGCAAGCTGATCAGTAGCGAGCTCCTATTAAAGGCATTGGCAATCTAGGCCAACTTTACATGCCTAGCGTACTGCCATTCTCTTAGGGCTGTCTCTATTAATGTACAGTATATTTAATCTAGTCAATAAAACAGTACAAAACAAGCAAGATTTGCTGAGCAGGGCATATGCCCATATAAACACCTTCTCATAGACTAAACTAATAAGGATTTAATGAGCACTATCCATTCACTTCCATCCTATTACACAAGGCTGAATGAATAAAAAAAAGTCAGTTACACATTCAGTAGCATAATTTTATTTTTTGTAGGGCAATTTTTAAGCCTTTTTTTCCATTTTTGCTTTATGATGGAAAACAAAAATTAATTAAAGGATTACAAACAGCCAATTCTATGCATAGACTATAAACAGGGAAAATATTTTCTTGTTCTTATTAATTAAAAGGTAACACCTTGCTTAAATATACAAAGTATATGTGTACGGTATTGTATAGTTTATAAGCTTGAAAAGGAATGTCTATTTTGTTTGTTTCTGTGCACCGTACATTATTTACAAATGAATGAAGCATGAACGATAGCCCCCCTCTCCCACTAGGGATTTTTTTAGCATACGAGTTATAAGAGTTTGCCGAGTTGCTAACTCGGCATATAGTCGTAGGACGATTCGGGAAGCTCAGAGCTCGTATAGAGGTCCTTTCCCAAGCAAATTACATCACATATCTTACAAGTTTTAAACTAGGAGAACTCGTGCGACTCTTGGATGAAATCAACCTAGGTGGGAGAGGGGCTATAGTTTTTTATTTGTAGGGCTGTATGAATTTGATCATAACATTACTAGTCTTATACTCCTCACAAACACAACATACACATAGTGGTTCTTATTAGTTCCACATTTTAATGTACATGGTAACTTATGATAGTACATTTAAGGACATTGATAATAGTAACTATCTTAAACATCCACTGCTGAATCACTATGCAATATACAGTATCCATGCAGAGTGTAATATTTTTGCAATTGTAAAAATACAGAATACTGTACAGGCCAGGGGCGGATCCAGAGATGTCAAAAAAGGGGGGGGGCCGATCGAGACAACAATGTCCTAGGGGGTCCGGGGGCATTCCCCCGCGAAATTTTTGTGTTCTAGATGCCCGAAAATAACATTTGAGGCGTTGTGGGCTATCATTTTTTTCTTTTTCCTTCTTTTTTTCTTTTTGTTTTCCTTTTCTTACCTCCCTAAAGGGGGGGGGGGCCCGGGCCGGGCCCCTCCCCCCTTAATCCGCCCCTGCAGGCCTTGATTGAAGTCAGTACAACAAAAACTTTCTATATTTTAATTTCAACATAAATATTTGTTTCCTAAGTTGTAATTACAGTACAGTATGTGTATTTTTAATTTATGTATATTTTATATCTTCTGTGCCATCTATATTATTATTAAGATTTGCTCTATGTGTGTGCTTTACAACATGACGCAACTTGCTGATTGTCAGACATTTTGAGCAAAAATAAGATACGTCATTGCACAATTCATTAGGTATTGGTCTCCATGGAGTTGCGTTGGTGACCAAATCTCATTAATAGAAAATGATTACCAGTAGGGTGCAAATAAATGTCACAATTTTTGCAAGAACAATTTGATATTTTAGCATTTAACAGGACTAATACAGACTTTGTAAATTAAAGGATTAAATAACTAAAAACTGAGTATGCACTATTTTAAAAATGTCATAATATTAATATGTAGCTTTGATAGGAATAAAGAAAGGTTTAGATATTCCTATGACAAAATCTATTAACTCAAATTTAGGATTTAATGGCAAATTCATGATTTAACATTTGGAGCAATATAAATACAAATTAACACACACTAGGTGTCAAAGTAAATACATACTGTTCAGTAGTAATGTGTACATATGTAAAAAAGAAGAAAAACAATGCAAAACCAATCTGAAAACTGAATTGAAAGATGACCCACTGATTATAATAATCATTTATCGACAGTGATAAAAAATATGGTTACCAATACAAGAATTAAAATATGATACATGTCTATGAAGTGCAAACCCATAGGAATAGCGACAAGGCCTAGCATACCTAAATCAAGTCCTAAATCATCATCAGCAGCAAGCTGATCAGTAGCGAGCTCCTATTAAAGGCATTGGCAATCTAGGCCAACTTTACATGCCTAGCGTACTGCCATTCTCTTAGGGGGATTAATGTACTATTGTAAAGCCAAAAAATTCTAGGCCATACACATGCATATTCTACTCCATTACCAACAATCATTATTTCTAGTATCAAGGTAGTCTTCTTTCACAGGGCCCAGTTAATACCGTAAAACCTCATATAGAAGCACAATGGGTTTAGTCCCTTTAGTCTGCAAAAGTAGCCTTAAAAAGAAGCCTATCTCACAGGCTTCTTTTCAAGATAGTATAGAACATACACTGTACATGAATTTCAAAGGAAAATGAATAAATTAAAAATAAGCTTGTTTTATACAGCAGTTTAGGTGATTTAATGCCAGTTAATACACTCTATGATACAGGTTGATATTACAGTGACCCTGTTTATATATAGTAATAATTGTAAAATGTAGTCATTGAGGTATATTTCTTCATCAACCATAAATTAAATTAAATGTTGTGTATGTAAATTTGTATTACTGTCTTTAAATTGAGTTAAATATTAAAAATAATATTTTAATATTTGTATTGTTTACTTTGTACCTTTCACAAAATATTACCTTTGAAATGAAAATTACAAGATAAAAGGAAACAGATGCAAAAATAATGCAGTTTTTACAGTATATTCTTGTTCTGACCATTAAAATGACTGATAATATCCTGAAAACTGAATGTGTGAGATCTGTGTCTCACACTCTCATTGGAAATAACTTATTTGATCCTTTTAAAAAAACAATTCTTTATTTTATTGAGTTTGTAAAGTTTTTAACAGATTTCATTATCTGTAATTTTCATCAATGCCAAACAGCTTACCAAACATGTGCACTGTGTAAGAACCACATTCTCACAACAACACTCACTAATATTCTTACAACACTCACTGAGCTATATTCAGTAATTATTTACATTAATTATAGTAAGTCACAATGAGAAACATGATATGTAATATAACCTATTATATACCTCATACATAGATTCTAGGCATCTGATTGGTTAAGATAAGCGGGGCAATAAAAAGTACTATTCCCATCAAAAAGTACTATTCCCCTCAAAAACAGTACTTTTTTGACCTGTCGCAACGTGCAAACTCTAGGCCCACTACATCGCGCTGCTGACGGTAAGGGGGACGGCGACCTCCACCACAAAGTTATCCCCTGACCGCATCACGGATTAGCGAGTAGGCGATAAACAAATATGGAGGGTGCTCATTTTGAGATGAAGGAGGATCTCGAGATCTAGTCGAGTAGGCCTACGCCTAGTAGTAGTACGTCTAGTATCATTATGCCCCTAATATAACCGGCTAGGAACTAACTATTTTTTTAGGCCTCTATGCATGAGGTATATAAAACAAATATTGACTATCGACAGTAAATGGAACACCATCAAGGCTCTCGCCACACACAACACAGGTGAAACAAGCAGGGTGGTAAGGTTTTACTGTTGCTCGCAAGATCTATTAAAAAATGGTATCCATCTTTATTAAAATCAGATTAGACTATGAACTGCAATAGCACCATGATACACTTTCAGGAGGGGAAACCTCTCAGACATGGGATGGGAACTTACAGTGGAGGCCAGCATGACCCCTGGTCAGGGGATGAACCTCTACTGTGGTTTAGGGATGAATTCCTCCGGCTCCCTGAGGAACTAGGCACTTATTTAGGGTCAGAGTGAAGCTGTTCTAAAATGTTTTAGATTGTATTTCACCCATCGAGTAAACAACTATTTGTCTGGTCCTACAAGTAGTACAATATACTCTCATTATGTTCGCTGGTGATTTTCATTCATATTATCATGGCTTAATAGCTTTAAGAAAGTATAATACATACTACATACATACATATAATACATAATGTATTGAAATACACGCCATCGTGTTGGGATTCAATATTTCGACATTAATTATGTCATCATCAGGAATGATAGCTTTATTTTTTAACAAATTTCCTCATTAAGGGTGATGTAATGCTGCTAAGTCAATTTTAATATCCATGGTTTAAAGTAATGTCATCATGTAGTAATGCCTGGTCTCAAGAGAGCCTGAGTATCCGGATCGGGAGCTAACCGTTAGCGCTAACCATTAGCACCTGTGTGAGAACGCCTGCTAACACTTAGCAAGCGCTATCGGTTAGCAAGTTGAGCGCATTTCTATTATCAACCAATCACAAGTACACATTTACAATTTCCAGTTTCTTATTGGCCAGTGATTTGATCATTATATTCTTAGTGTCCAGATCGGGATTTTCTCCTATGGATGCACGGCAGCTAACGGTTAGCAGGATTCGGATCCTGCTAACCGTTAGCTGTCGTGAGAGAACATAGCCTAAGTGTCTGACACAAATGAAGGAAATGATTGAACTTACCCGCTCAGTGATTGGCTTGGAGCAAGTGGAACACTTCTCAAGAGACGACTAAAATGAAAAAAAAAAAAAAAATTATATGAACAACACCATTATCAGAGAAACTTTGTAAATTATTAAGCCATGTTTTTATTTTTTTTAAATAAATATATTATTTGGGCATACACTACTAGATTTCTGTCGAGGGATGGCACACATTACCCAGTACGACCACTGGGCGACAAATCCATCTCAGCTCCCTCTGTGAGAGCTTAACAACGTGACACCATCTGCTGTTTGATGTTGGCAGATTCAGTGCACACAAGCACTTACCAGCAGTTTAGGTGACTGCCTTAGTTGCTATTTCTTAGGCTTAACTATAAAGGGCTTCAGTAGCTTATATCATATTGAGAAATTGCCCTAATGTAAAGTCTACACTTGCAGCAAGGAGGTATAAAAATAATAAATAAATTATTTTTATACCTCCTTGCTTGCAGTTAGTAATCAAACAGATAGTGTACACAGAACTTACTATATAACAGTTCTCACAGAAAGCTTTAGACTCCATAGCATAGAATGGTTGTCCACGTAACTTGGTGTGACAGGTTTTCACACGTGAAGCATGCAACATGGAACACACGGTCCATAGCTGTGCACCCCGAGTCCTCTCCGACAACCTTCAGGCCGCATTGTGCACAAAGACCTGAACCAATTTTACACAAAAAAAAATGCAATTTAAACTTTTATAAATAATGTTATTTTTAAAATTAAAATTCACATACAAAAAAACCATTGTATTTGAATAACAGCATAACAAAGTTAGTGAGGCCTGATCACTTACTCATATTTAAGTTTTAAGTAGATAGCTGTAGCAGTCTATTCCAGCAAAGAAACCTTGTATATCGATACACAGCTTTAGGCAACTGAAATTGATTAAACTAGCTAGCTAAGCAGCTGCTGGCCGGCCGGTTGGATGAGGGGCGACAGACTGGAGGAACGATAGCGACCATATGACAAACACCTCATCTAAAGGCAATAAAACTAACTAACCATTTGACATTAAAGCAATTAGCAACTTTATAATAATCTGACATATACAATGTTCTGGAAAACAGCTTTGACATAACACTGCTCTATTCATTTGAATCTTTTATTAAAGTGTAGTGTATTCACCGAATATTAACTCTTAGGCGGGACTTTTTATACCTTGCGAACCCGCCGACTGCAAATACTGATTATTTCAAATAAAAACAAAATTTTATTTTTGGCCAATTAGCATACCCGTCGCCACCAAAAAGTGCAATTTCAGAGAAAAATAAAAGATATTTCTATATTTTTATTACGCCCTCTGCAGCCTTGAAATCTCCAAGGATAAGATATGTATTTCTTCTTAATTATATAAATTTGAAGCATTTAACCATCTTATTTTATTTTTATTTTCTCCTCCGTCTGGATGATTTTGGCAAAACTATTTGCTAAATAAGAAAACACACGAGAGTACGCAAAACAAGGAATAAACCAAGTCTCGCCTTATCTTCCAGATTTTTTCTAAAAAATATAAAAATTCATCTAGTAGAAAATCAATTTGCAGAATAGCGCAATGTCCTAAAACTAATCCTTTTTTTTTTGTAATTTTACAGACTTTAAATATTAATAACTCTTTCTATTATATCTTAATATAAGATTTCATTATTTACACCATCTCCAAAAAAATTATGACACATGGTAAACATATTGCTAGTCAAAATGCGCAGGCAGAGGACATCACACCTTACAGGTGTCGGGGGCAAGTGTATGCACCACAGTCAAATAGCAATACTATTTCTTTATCACATAATATGCTATACCTATTCCATGGCATTCCTTTGCCAGCTGTGTACCATATTCCAACTGAACTTTTTTTTAAATTCCAACTTCACCTTCATTACAGTAACTGCTGGCACACATAGACTTTCATAGACCCAAATCACACTTAAGAGTTACGTCATTTTTTAAGTCTGAACAATAAATTTTAAGCCGGCCCTGAGCCAACCTAAAGTTAGTCCGACTTTTGAGTCGGCTCAGGTCCCGCAATGCAGGACCTGGGCCTGTCTCTTATACACATCTAGATGTGTATAAGAGACAGCTCTAGGCCCACTACATCGCGCTGCTGACGGTNNACCTGTCTCTTATACACATCTAGATGTGTATAAGAGACAGGTATAGCGGTATCATTCTTTTTGTGAACGTCATCCTCACCAACCATGTGCGTTTTGTGTCGACGTTCGTGAAGTACTCACATGAATGTAGGTAAGAATGAAGGTGAAAATTGTAAATTTTTATTTAAAAAGTTTTATTTTTTCCTTTGAACTGAGATCAATATGTGATTTTTAAAATTTCTTTAAAAGCATTTGTTTTTTAACAATTACAGCAGATGCAAATAATGTTCTGAGAGATAATTGAAAAACAATGGCCATTGAATAACATATTTTGATAGTAGAAATAAAAGTGAATAACATTTTTTGATAGTAGAAATAAAAGTTTTAAAAACGTTATTTCATTAACAAAGTAGAGGAATGACATACAGTATACAGTACTTTAACTACCAAAATATGCAACTCATAGATAACCACAAACTTCACTTTTGTTATATCAAATGAATTAACTTTACATGTTATAAACAATGCAAATAAACAGTAGTTAAAGCATGTGGATCAATTGTGTGTTACAGAATTTTATTATTGGGGAGATTCCTTTTAAAAACTAAATTAGTTAAGATAAAAAAATGCATAATGACTCAAAAAAATCATTTTTAATTCAGAATTTGATTATTGGGGCCATTTTTACCTACCTGTCATATGGGGCCATTTTTACCGGGGCCATTTTTTCCGGGGCCATTATTTCCAGGGCCATTTTTTCTGGGGCCATTTTTTCCGGGGCCATTCTTACCATACACCACTCACATGACCCCGAGGACCGAAAAAAAATAATCGTTTGTTATTGTTATGAGCTAAGCTGGTTCTAAAAAGCGTCAAAAAATGTTTGTGAATGAATCTAATAAGAAAATAATTATTATTGCCAAATAGATAGATCTCGATGCTACTTATTCACAATCTGTGTCCAAACATTGACAGCAACCCTCAGTCTTACATAGGCCTATACACTTTACAATAAACAGGTATGGACTTTCGAGATCACGAGTCTGGTTTGGAACAGAGTAAAGTCAAGCTGCGCTAATTATGGGCCTTGGTTATTATATAATTATATAATTATTGTCGCCATAATCATGAAGCAGAAAAAGTATAAGGACAATATTTGAAATTAGGTTCATGTTTCGCGCGAATTCCATGTGTTTATGCTAGGTTGTGATTTACTGTTCCACCATCATGTAATGTGATCGCCTCGAACTTCATGTCCTGCAATTCATCGACCAGGCCCAAAGGAGAAATGTGAGCGTTCGTAAAAGGCCCTGGGCTGACTTAAAAAATAACTGTGAACAAGAAAATTTGTTTGAGTCGGCCCTAAGCCGACCCTAGGCCGGCCTAATATGTGTGATTGGGCCCATAGAGTGACAGCAAATACCAAGCTTTCTATATGCTACCTATTTGGGACAATGATGTGGGAAGTTGGGTTGGTGAAGAGATTGTCATTTCAACCTTGGTGTCCAATGTACTAGAGTGTATGATGAAACGGAATGGCCGCTAGTTTGAAAATACAATACTCTCTTTAGTTCAACAAGTAGACCAAAGAGGCCTTTAAACTAAAAACATTTAATCAGCATGAATGTAAATGGCAGTCAAGTCCAAGGTAAAACTATATTCATCCAAAAATAGGAAATATTAATAGCATGGCTAATACATGGGCCATGCTATATTGAGTCAATGTAGTAGGGGATACTGTACATACTGTACTAAATTTTCCTAGCATGGACGTGTGTAGCACTTATCATGTGAATTAAGTATAATGAATGAGCCAACTAACCAAAGTATTCTCCTTCGTCTGGCCGACTGTCCATATTCTGAACCAGAAGATTGGTCAGCTGGTCAATATAAGTTCATTCTTTGCAAAAAATATTAATAAATTGCCTAGGCTATAATGATACATTGAATCTAAAAATACTGAATTATCATTATGGCTTATTAATTTATTAATGATAGAGTAATTATAAA
>NW_022699135.1:0-1392 GCF_011630105.1 Anneissia japonica | reverse complement strand
GATGTCATTGTTGATTAAACGGACTCAGAAAGTCGTATTTGTGTCTGTTGAATTGCATTGAATGAATGTTGGTTAACTAGCTGGATAGCGGTCCCGGACATCCTCCGACGTGTGAGGCCAGTATAATCGAAGACTTTGACAGGAGATGATGTTAGCAAAATGGGTCTTAAGTCATTTTCAAGATTTTTAGATATCCGGGATATACCCTTCCCTCAAACTAGAATTAAGAATTGCACATAAAGGCTTTGTAAGGATGTCAGAAAATTCCTTTCGTGAATACCTGTCTCTTATACACATCTAGATGTGTATAAGAGACAGGTTCAACACCAAATGGTTCAATGATGAGATGCGAGGGGGTATTAACTGCATTTCTCTCATGCGTAGGTAGGCCTACATGTTCTAATGCCTTGAAGCCCGATGTAAGAGATTGGAAAAAGGAGTTAAGTCATTACATAGCCATGATAGATCACCCTGAGTAAGATCATAGCAAGCGCTTTTAGACCAGAGTTAGACTCCTTATTGATATTGAGAAATGTATTTACCCCGTTCCACTATGTACGATGTACGAGCACCATTACAATGGATTTTACTTAAATTGCTGTTATAATACCTCTTATACAAAGATTTAGATAATCTATTAACAATGTTTCTGAGCTTTTTAAACTCATTTGATTAAATTATTGTCCTATAAGCTCATCCTACACTTTAAAAGGAATTTCTTCTCGTATATAACAAATAATTCCGCCTCCATACATTTCAAGAGGATCTCTACTTACAATGTGTCTCAGAAACGGCAATAATATCCACTCGTGCCTGTTTGACCCTAACGGCAAGTTCGTTCATTTTTTTCGTGATTGAACATGCATTGGTCATGAAAACCGATGGAGTAGAGTATATACCTGCTGGGCGTGATATCTATAAGGTTCTTTAAGTTAGCGCCCTTCTGCAAACTCGGTCTTTTGAGATTTCATTTAGGTTTGTTACGTGAAGAAATTCATATATGGATTTGTCTCACCTTGTTTCCACCGGCTTTTCAGTTCCTCTTGGTTTAGTTCTAGAAATATTAAGTTCATTAACAATTGAGAAAAATTCCTTATTTGGTTTTTTCGTAAGCAGCATACGCCACAAACACATATTGAAATAGCGGTGCAAACGGTAAGGAAACTGCGCACCAGGGAATTGTTATGCAAAAGTCTGTTGAGCCAAGGGATATATGGGATGCAAAATAGTTGAAAGCAAAACCAGTCACCTAGCGAAAGCCTCTCATCGCGGAAAGCCAAACAAAAATTTGTCATTGCACAATTGAAGGCCTACAAAATTGCTCAAAAATTCTCTTTAAAAATCGTAATATAATGCAGCAATAATATAATTGCAGCAAAAGTCGAAATTACA
>NW_022699134.1:0-659 GCF_011630105.1 Anneissia japonica | reverse complement strand
CAATGCTCAGTATCATTTAGCTATGAATAAACAAAAAACCAATATATTTATACAGATATACATATACACTGCAGGTCAGACTTACAATATATTACACAAATACTGACTGCTAATGCTCATTCCGTTCCCCGAATCTAGAGCAGTTAATATTTGTTTTATATACCTCATACATAGAGACCTAAAAAATTATGAAAAGAGTACACACAAAATTCGGCCAAGACTTACTTCCCAGGGCTAGGCAATCAAAGGTCCAAGCGTCGTAGAGGTCTCATCCGCCTTTACTATCCATGTGTCATAAATTACATAGCAACCTTATAGGTGGTGGCCTAGAGATTACACATCACAACAGGGCAAAAAAGTACTATCATTCAGGGTAATACTTTTTCCCTGGGAAAAAGTGAACTACTGTATCATTTAAACCTACGTCATAGGAGTGATGATTGAAGTTACAGTATTGCCAGCTTCTTAACCAATCAATACCTAGAATCAACATGCGATATAAAAACAAATATATTTATACATACATGTAGGGTAGGCCTGATTTACAATAATATGAACTTTTCTTCCATCAACCAACTCAGGTAACACACACACAATAGTAGAGATTACAAGTTAATCCACACCTCGAGCGCTTTGAGACCGTTTCGGTATAAAGCGCT
>NW_022699133.1:0-824 GCF_011630105.1 Anneissia japonica | reverse complement strand
GTTCACACTGGCATTATTAAGCTACTGTAATATGACATATTTGTTGTAATTTCCAGTGGCGGATCAAGGAATTCGAAATAGAAGGGTCCAGGGAGGGTACTTTCACAGATAGAAGATCTATACCACCTCAGCCCCACCATGGTTGGTTGTATTTTGTCTGTTTTCTCCAATTTTTTTAAAATAATTTTGAAAAAATTAGGAGGTTCAAGGCCCGTGCTGACAATATAACACTTGAAATAGCCTATCATTTTGTATCACAAATTCCTAATGTCAAGCGAAAGATATTTTTATTCGAAAGATTTTATTTACTCAATACAGTTGTTACAACCTATAACACATTAACTACAGCGTAAATTCTGTAGTTAACCTTCAGAGAACTTTATTTTTAAAAATGGCCTAATTAATTATCTTATTGTTTTCGTTAAATTAGATGGAGTTTAATTGTGGTTGTATTCCGCTAGTTTGAAGGTTTACTGTAAGCCAATCAGTTACACTTACTATACATCTTCGTGGTTAGCATAAAGGTAACTAGAGCGTCGCTCCATTAAGAGTGCCTACCTTCCCCTTTATTCCTAAGTACAGAATTCACGAAGGCATGCGATTTTTTCTTCATGCTTGAGGGTGGGATTCAAGGAAACTTTACAGACGCGCGTATACAGACATCAATCAACATTTGGTTACTCAACTCAAAAAGGAAACTTGTAAAAAAAAATAATTATAATGATAATAATGATAATAACAAATAAACAAGTTGTCTAACGTACGCACCAAATAATAATAATAATAATAATAACGATAACAATAATATTAATAATAATGATAAT
>NW_022699132.1:0-670 GCF_011630105.1 Anneissia japonica | reverse complement strand
GACCGTAGACCTCACGCCCAGAAAACCCCCTTCAAAGAACCCGCGGCTACGGGCCTGCACCTATACAATTCAAAAGGGCAATAATAAATTAAAGTACAGTATTTAATTGTCACTTTAACAACTCCCTGATTATACAAAGACACACAATATATGGTACAAACTTGCATTGAACTGTCTTCATAAAGCTTAAACGAGGATAATCTTCATAAAAAATATATATTTCATCCGAACAATTCAAATTATTAAATGTAACTGTTGTCTTTTAAATAAACTCTCTTACGTCAAATCGGCTGATAGATTAGTGTTTAGTGCAAGTACAAAGGTACATTATTAAAATCTAATATAGAATTTATGCTAACAAAAACAACATATCCAAAATAAGTCATGTTTTAGGCCTATATTGAAAAAATGTAAACTTTTCACAAATTCGGCCAAATGTCTGTTTGTGTGTGCGTCACGGACTACAGCCAATAGAAATTAATTTTTAGAGGTTTCGACAAAAAAATCATGAATATATATTAGATGACGTACCCAGGCACCTGTTTATCACGGAAAATTTACTGGAGATTGAAAGGATGTGGGAGAAAGGGTAATCCAAAGTTTTCCCCCCAAAAAAACTCTGTTTTTGGGTATTTTTAGGTTAAAAGGTAGGCAGCTCATTTATTATCTA
>NW_022699131.1:0-548 GCF_011630105.1 Anneissia japonica | reverse complement strand
ATCTACTCGCTATCATCGGCTTGGTATCCGAGTTCTTCAAACATTATTCCGAATTCAGCCGAGTCTTCGTCATCATGATAGTTTCTTAATGAGGATCGGAGTCGTTGTTCGGCTCTTCTCCCAGAAGTTGTCGCCAGCTACGACTTAGGTTTTTATTTTTATTTTTTTAAACATAAACAATAAAACGTTTTAAGTCAAAAGTGTGATTGTGAGCTCGATGATCGAAGTGTTGCACTGTTGGTGCACCCTTGTCTACGGCCATACTACCTTCAAAACACCGGTTCTCGTCCGATCACCGATGTTAAGCAACGTCGGGTCTGGTTAGTACTTGGATGGGAGACCGCTTGGGAATACCGGGTGCTGTAGACATCATTTATTTTTTTTCTAGAAAATTAATTTTACCAATAGTAGCGCATCCATAGCTCTTATAATATTTTCCTAATGCAGGCGTCACTTTGAAGCCTGGACCCACCCTCCTTAGATGTCGCCAAATAACGTCGAAGTCTAAGGTCAATAAATTTGCTGTTGTAGTGAAATCCTAACGTTCT
>NW_022699130.1:0-1420 GCF_011630105.1 Anneissia japonica | reverse complement strand
CCGATGGCTTTCCTGTGCGTCCATCCCGAGGAAGGTCCGATTCAGCTGGTGGACGAAATGGGAAAGGTGTTTTCTGCCACTGCTATGCCGTTCGTCCTGATTAACAGCGACAGACTTCCGAGCGAAAGAAGGAAAAGAAAGATGGTTTGCGGAGACTCCACGCTATCCATGTTCGATCGCCCGCAACTCGCCGACATCTTAGGAGTCGATGCTCTGTCTCCTGGAAAAAATCCCACCGTAAATAACGTTCACTCGAAAAGAACGACGAACAGTTTAGTTGGACAATTCCTAAACAAAATTCTCCGACAACTACAGGCGTCGACGAACGTGCAGTCACCCGTCGAAACTCATTCGCGGGAACAACCGACGACGATGACTCCGGCGGTCCATTCTGCAAACGCGGGAGACTTCGAAAGGAAAAGTTTACCGCCTTTACCGACACCCGCCGAAATCCATCCGCAGCAACAGCAGGAGCAGCAGCTGGAGGAGGAGGTGGTACGACCGTCACGGACACCCAAGGTAAACGTGTCCGTAAACATGTGCAAAGACAACGTACTCTACGACAGACGATGGAAGAGATGGAGTAAGCGAAACATCGAATGTATGGCCGCTAGTTTTAAAGAACTGAAATCGGAAGTCGTGAAACGACAACGAAACATGTCGACGGAATTGGAACAGACTAGATCGGAAACGGAGGCGATTTCGACGGATCTGGAACAGTTGAGATCTGAAACGACAGATATTTCGAGAGACTTGGAACAGATGAGATACGATACGGTGAAACAGAAACAAGAAGTTTCGACGGATTTGGATAGGATTCGATCTGAGATGGAGGAGCATAAACGACAGCTTTGGACGGATTTGCAACAGATGCGATTGGAAATGTGAGAGCAGACACGAAAGTTTGGGACAATGTTATTGGAATTTGGAAATCAGATGATTGCCGATAAAAGGACTTTTAAAGAAAATTAAGTTAGGTTGTTTTGTTGACAATTAAAAAATAATATATATAAAAAAGAATTATGATTTTTCTATTTTTTTTTCTTTCGTTTCCTTTGTTTCGATACGACGGTGTTGATGATGATTGATGATGGGGGTGGAGAACACTCGCACATACCAACGGAAAACTTTAGGTAAAATACAAAAAAATATATAGAGGGTGGCAGACACGTTTTATCGAACATCGGAACATGGCTACAACTTCTTTCGTCCGAACGTATTCCGATATTCCACAAAAACCCGTCTGCCGCTCTATATCTAGTGTCCATGACGTCATCCATTCTCTCTACATAGCTTAACGTCATCGGGTGCGGCCAACACGCACAATATAAACTGACACGCACACGACGATTAAGACAGTCTTTCCGAAGAGCTCACACGCACACATACGCACACAAAATATAATTAAAAATATGGAAGA
>NW_022699129.1:0-1572 GCF_011630105.1 Anneissia japonica | reverse complement strand
CCATTATAAATAAACTAAAAGTTCCCCTACCACCATCCTATCTTTTATTATTATTATTATTATTATTATTATTATTATTATTATTATTATTATTATTATTATTATTATTCTTATTATTATTATTATCATTATTATTATTATTATATTGTGAAATAAAGGTGTATGCCAAAAAATTAAGCCAATATTTTGTTTCTCATTCGTAGGCTACAATGGAATAGAGTTTTATAGGGTAAAAGACTGAATGTTCTGGGCTAGTACGCCTCATGAATAGTACCCCACTTTATTCATAAACATTCATTATTTGTATATTAATATCTTATGTTGGTTTTGGTCTATTATTATTTCAATCCACCTCAGTATATTGTCATAGGTAGAAACAACAAAAACAGTACACAACATAAATTTACCTACCTTCTGTAAAAGTAATCGCCTTTGTGCATGTTACTCCTGTTGAACCACACTCTACATTTTGAATAGTGATGGTGAACTTTGGTGATTTAGATTTCACTAGATCATATTTACAATTCCCTGGAAAGTTGTACTGTTTTACATCAAAAGTTTCATAATGACCGTCTCCCCATGTGGTACATGTTCCTATAGAGAATAATTTCATCATCATCATTATTGTAAATCCTATTATTAGGCAATTAGAATAGTTGAGTATCATATACTAGTGGAAACTATTACACTTAGGTTAGATTAATGCAAGAAACAAATTTTTTGAATGCAGTAATCTAAAGTATAATAATTTCCTCTAGTGTATAGGCCTAGATAAGTACTATTCAATTGCTTCATACGTCAATCGCCATCTTTTTTAATGTTAATTTTATAATCAAACTCTTTTAGTAGTCATCAGTTGCTATAATAATATGATCATTAATCTGTGTGCTGCACAATTTTGAATGTGTGCCCCTCGACAGTACATCACCGACTTTAATTTTCTGTCTCATGCATCAAATATTCGCATCTCATTATGTTGTGTTATCCATCCAACATCTGTCAATTGGTGAGTGTCCATTAAATTTAAAAAAGAGTTCAGTTTTTATGCAACACCCATTCTTATTTTATTCCTACCCTGTACATCATCTTTGATTTAGAGCTACAATATTTAAAATCTAAAAATTAAATTACTGTATGGCATATACAAAGTTGTTATTTTGTTCAGAGGGAGCTTTCGATTTGTGCGACGATGTGACGCTAGAATGGAATCACTCATGTGTGACGTTCCTACCAGGCATCCTACAATCTCTGCATATGTAGATTAGATGCGTTCCGGCATCTAATCGACGAGGTGACCTTAATGTTCTCGCATGCGCAGATGACTTTTAGTGATGTCATTACGTTTTAAGTCCTACAGTCGTCGTACAATTGAAAGCTCCCTAAATATCTATTTAAAAGTTATAGGCTTTTACCTTCACATGTTTTATCCTCACATTCCCAAAATCCTTCGCTGCAATTGCTAAATAGAAATAAAAATGTGGATAATACTATTAGCATATAACAATTCAAAATCACATGTCACATCACAATAATTTATCCATTATTTTGATTCTATTATTATATATACTTATA
>NW_022699128.1:0-1529 GCF_011630105.1 Anneissia japonica | reverse complement strand
TAGAACCAGAGCTTTCGGACAAAACTAGTCCTTCCTCAGTGGCGAGTGAGTGAGGGTAGAAAAAGTTAGATGGTATAAAGTGAGAATTTCATGCAAGCATGATTGGAAACAGAAGGCTGGGTGAGATTAGAATAAACAGTCTAAACAAGTAAACAGGAAGGCCAAAACTAAACTTTAGAGGCAAGCCTCAATAAATAAGCCAAATGATTTATCCAGAAAAAATTGAAATGCCATTGATTTAATTTTAGTGTACTGGGAGAACGTTCCTAATATTGCGTCCAAATGGTGTGGTTGTTTTAAGTAAATGTTCCCAGTGATTCTCTTTATCTTTGCGATTTTTGTCGCTACAACTGGCATTATGGTCAATTGCAATCACTCTGAAATTTGAAATTGAATGAACAGCTAAATTGAAATGTTCGGCTACTGGTTGATCAAGCTTAGATGTTCTGATAGCTGGTCTATGTTGTGTCATTCTCATACGGAGAGTGTTTTTTGTTTCTCCGACATATTGTTTACCACAAATATTACAATGAGATAAATGACATTTTTGGTGAGGCAATTAATTGATTGCCTTATCCGAAATATGTGGTTTGTTTGGTTGCTCTTGAATGATTGTGTAGAATCAAACAAGGAGCATGTTTTGCATGATGAACCACAAAGATGACTACCCAAATTACGGTTGTCGCAAGAGTTAGTTTGCCTCTTGAATTTAGATCGTACTAATATATCACGAAGGTTAGGTGGTCTGCCATATGGCTATGAACGGTGTATCCGGAAAAACAGACCAAAGATGTTCTGTGGTCTGTAGAATGGGCATATGTTTCTGAATTATAGCCCTTAGTGGTGGTAACCTAGGGTGATAGGTAGTGACCAGTGGCACTCTGGTCGATCGTTGACGTGGTTTGTACGTCAGTGTTTGAGCACGAGGTATGTCCTTTGCTTTTTTTTATAGCATTTTCAATGGTACCTTGATGATAATTTCTCTTCCGGAGATGTCCGGATAGTTCTTCTGTTCGATTCTGAAAATCTAAATCCGAAGAACAATGCGTCTCAAGCGCAATGCTTGGCTGTACGGAATGTTTTTTGTACAGTGCGTGGGGTGACAGCTTTAGGGAGCAGGTACATATGCTTATCCGTGGGTTTACGGAAGAGATCAGTTTTAAGTGCACTATTTTCCATGGTCACGGTGATGTCCAAAAAATCTACACTGCTTGTGGATTTGTTAGCAGTGAATTTGATTGTGGGATGAGCCGAATAAATGTTCAATAAGAAACGTATCCAAACTATCTTCACCATGGGTCCAGTTCACGAAGATATCATCAATGTAACGAAACCAAACATCTGGTTTCTTGGGCTGTAGGGACAGGAAATTGGCCTCAAATTGTCCCATAAATAAGTTAGCAAAAGATGGAGCCATTTTGGTGCCCATCACTGTGCCATGAATTTGAAGATAATGACCGTCGCCGGAGATGTGATTTAGATGGGGTTTTGCCCCGAATTTGCTTGTAATTTGAAATGCACGCATTAAC
>NW_022699127.1:0-682 GCF_011630105.1 Anneissia japonica | reverse complement strand
AGTGCGTCAAAACGAGTGTTTGTTAATGTTTAGTGATAAAGATCATGAAACGTTGTAGAATAACTAACTTTTTTCGTCCGCTGTTGCAAAGAAGAAAACGACAGATAGTCCTGGTGGGTTACTGATTTTAAAATCAATTAGCCTAGCCTAGATGTTGACTAGCTAGGTTCGCTCCTTGTTCATTTAGATACAGANAACAAAGTGTAGGCCTAGGCCTAAGTACAGTAGAACGTACTACAGGTAGGCCTACTAGGCCTAGGCTTTTGTTGTAAAAGTTGAAGTGCATGTACAGGATGCGCCATAGGCCTATATTTAAAAAAATATATTTTGTTAATTATTATTGGTTGGCCTGGGACGTCCGTGCATGTTTACAAACGCCATTGATTAGAATGAAAATAGACCCGCTAAATTTCGTTTTTTTGTTTTTTTTTTATGAAAGAAAGAATTTATCGAACATTTATCTACATAAAAACAAGAATAATATTGTAGAAATTGTATTTCTAAAGATGCATGTAATTCATATTTTATGTCGTAGGCAATAAATATTCAGTAAGATATACTAAAAACGATTATTAATTCTGAAATGCGCATCTCAGCTATTATTAATCAGTAGGCTAATGTATTATGTTATAAAGTCTTAAAATAATAATTTCGAATTATGCTATATTTTGGGCTCTGACTT
>NW_022699126.1:0-881 GCF_011630105.1 Anneissia japonica | reverse complement strand
GAATAGTTTATATCAGACATTACGCATTTGTTGAAAATATGCAAATATGGTTTTCTTAAGAAAATTTCAACTTATATGGCTGTATTCGATCTCATTAAGAAAATTCATATTATCCTTTTAAATGAAGTGGATCATTATGGTGTCCGGGGAGCAGAATTAAACTGTTTCAAAAGCTATATTAATGGAAGAGAGCAGTATACCGTAATTAATGGTTTAAAATCTCAAAGACATGACATTATTTGCGGTGTCCCTCAAAGGTTTATCTTACGCCCTCTTCTTTTCATATTGTATATGACATTGTAAACTTCTCTAATACGTTATATATGACATTATTTGCTGATGATGCTAATTTGTTTTATTCCCACATGTGTTTATACTCTTCAGAAAAACACTTATTGCAGAATTATCTAAGCTAAGCTTACGTTCGATTCAATAAACTATCACTTAACCTTGACCAACGTATCCCTGCACGTAACATACGTTTTTCTTCGTCGGTAGGCCTACGTTTCACTATACAGTAGGCCTATCACGTAACAACAAGAGAATTGGTTTTTAATTCCCTTGTTATTACTTTTTTGCCTAATGTCACTCTGTGTTATTTGGTCTTTGTTTTGTGAGACTGTAGGCCTACTATACCATTCTTTTCCTGAATTATTGAGGCTTGACTTGCAGACTGTATAAATAATCATTCGGATAATGATCCGATGATAATGTTAACGTTATTAATAATAGGCCTATGGTCAACAAACCTGCGACTGTATAGATATCGATTTCCACTATTACAGAATACAGTATAATACTGTCAATGATTGAAAACAAAATTTCAAAATCAAATCCTACTAAACCTCAAATAGTGGAACGTATGAGCTTTGAAAGGATTT
>NW_022699125.1:0-1182 GCF_011630105.1 Anneissia japonica | reverse complement strand
TAAGCGAGCGAAGCTAGCGCTCCTTAATTTATTTTTTCAACCTCTCCAGGGGAAGATTATGTACCTCAAGAAGGGCCCTGGATACGCCTCCGGGAGGGTTACAAGGTCACTGTTCCGGCACCATGTACAGTATAACTAAGCAATAATATAACTATTTAAACTTGACACAAATAAAGTGCATGTTTATTTATGATATCAGATATCATACTAAGAATGTTATAATGGATAATGGTGACGCAGAAATGTTATTTGATTATTATTTTCCATTGAAACACATTTAAGCAAGCGAAGCTAGCGCCTCCTTAATTTCTTTTAATTTTGTCAACCTCTCCAGGGGAAGTTTATGTACCTCAAGAAAGCCCTGGATACGCCTACGGGAGGGTTACAAGGTCACTGTGCCGGTACAAGGTACAGTATAACTAAGCAGTATAACTGTGTAAACTTTAAATTATATGCTGACACAAACAAAGTACATGTTTATTAATGATATCAGATATCATACTAAGAATTTTATAATGGATAAAGGTTATGGTGACACAGAAATGTTATTTGATTATTATTTTCCATTGAAACACATTTAATAATGAGTGGCTATTTCATACTTATCAAGTACCGGCCTTGTATTACAATCGTAGGCCTACAAGGAGTTGTTAGAGTGTATAAATTCCACCTGATAAAACACTACCCTGGAAGATCCTTCATCCATTCTTTTTTTTACATTTTTCTATAAGTATTAGTGGGTAGCTGACACGCCAAATAATCTTGTTATTCTATTAGTATTAGTTCATAGGTACAAAAGTATAACCTACAGTTCTTTTTAATACCACATCACGAGAGTTTTACTATCCTAACAGCGAAACTGTAGCATTCTTTCCAATTAATATTTCTTTTAATTTGTTCAACCTCTAAAGTGGAATGTTTAGGTACCCCCAAGAACCCCTGGATACTCCAGGTTACAAGGTTACCGTGTCGGTACAATGTACAGTATAACTAAGCAATATAGCTATGTAACTTTTATATGTTGACACAAACAACTTACACGAAATACTAAACTATGTTTACTTTTCATAATTCATGTTTAACAATGATCAAGTACGGGCTTTGTATTACAATCGTACGGGTCAAACGCTACACTGGAAGAGCCACTAACCATTCTTCTTTATTACATGGATTATTAAAACA
>NW_022699124.1:0-856 GCF_011630105.1 Anneissia japonica | reverse complement strand
TATAATGATGAAGTTGTTTACTTTTCACAAATATGTTGAAATTTGTGGGGATTCACCATTTAGGCTAGCCTGGGTTCAAGGCCCTAATTTTAGGTTACTCACTCTTTATTGCACTTAGTGCGCGCCATACCTAATTTAATTGGCGTCCCATACTCGATTTCTTTTTTTTTCGAATTATTCCGTCTATCTCTAAATTAACTTTCTCGTTGGTGGCGCTGTCCAGAATGAGTAAAATAATTTTAAAAAAATAAGAGACTTGTGGCAAGTCTACATTTAGGCCTATGCGTCCTAGATCTGCGTTGAAGAAAACATCTAAGGAGAGCAAAAAATAGTTCTAAAATTTACGCAGATATCGAAAAGGAATGGATACCACATTGGGAAAAAATGTCTCATGTGATGTCGTGAATTGAGACGATTTGGGCTTGCTTTGCCGTTTTAATCACTGTAGGCCTACTATCTATAACTCTGAAATTGTGAGTGTAAACAGCATTCAATATAGTTGGTTCGCCTTGCTACCTCCGCCACCGAGTGTAAACGAATTTGAGCCAGTGTTGGTTTTTTTTAAAAATTATTTATCATTTCCGAAATATCTATGTCATCACAAAGAGGGCTAGTAAAATAAAAATAAAAGGTTCATAGTCATACACAAATTAATTTAAAAATGACGATCTGTTTTTTACTTCTCCGCGGTAAGAAAACCCGGAAGCCCAATGTATGGAAAAAGAGTTTGGGCGATGTATATCGTCATCACCTGAGCACGTGGTGGAGGAGAAATTTCTATCATCTTATTAGCTAACATGTGATTTGGAGGCGTGGCTTCTTTGATGGCCTAACCCAGGCGCGACTGCCGAACTTT
>NW_022699123.1:0-1780 GCF_011630105.1 Anneissia japonica | reverse complement strand
TCTATTATCAATGAAAAAAGGTACTCAACCCGATACTTTCTGAGGGTCAAACTTTCAACTTGAACCAAGGAAAATTATGAGTTAAGTTGAATTCACTCGAGGAGAATAGATGTTATTCTCTCTCTTTTGTAGTAATGCAAATTAACTTGTGAATAGGCTCTTTGTGGTTCGAAAAAGAAAACTTACTTGACACTCTTTCAAGGATACTTCACTCAGTGGCAAAAAGAGTAAGAAAAATTCGTTGAAAATTGAGGCCTACGCCTATTAATAATCGTAAGTATATAGACGCATAGAAAACTATGTTTAAAATATTATAGGCAGGCCTGTGTTCGATTAATCGTTTAAAATTACATTGACATTTTTTATTTGGTGAAAGTAGATAATATATACAAATCAGATGTTTTTTTTTTGTAAAAAAATACAATTATGGAGAATAAACTATACTTAAAAAAGTCTAAACTTACTGAAAGAAGAAACTAAAATCCAATTACAAAGGAACATCGTGGAATGTTAAGATTAGAGAATAGCCTACGTAGGAATTAAAGAAAAATAATGTATTGTCTTCTTACCAATCGGAGATGAACTGTGCCTTGCCAAAGTTGTTCGCTACTAGATACTTGATTATTTGATAACTATACTTTGAATGAGTGCGAATGATTTGAAACGACTACACTGATTACCGAAGGTGTCCATGACGAATACGAACAATCACATGATAGTGCGGAAAAATTGACTTAAAAAAGATTACGGGGATGTAAGCACTTTGACATACGTCACATGATTGTAATAATTAGGATAATGATAAATAATGAGATTACGGCCCAGAAATGGCAATTTAATCGAAAGTTACTGACAATAGTTTTAACGATGCTTACCTATACTACTTTGGATTTTATTTTTTATTTTTTATTTATTTTTTGCTATTTTCGCCTGTAAGTGGGAACAAAGCGTTCCTGTTGGACGACTGTTTGTAATAAAAAAAATAATATTCAACGATTTGACAATAGTCAATACTGTGGACAGTTATTTTTACTTCTTCCATGTTGAAACAATACAAGCAAAAGACGTAATAATCGAACGAAACAAAGTGAATAACACGTATGCTGCTGATGATTGTTATATCGATAGGCCTATAGCGTAACAGTACTAACTTTTTCTTGAAAATAAGGTCTACTCATGTACGCATGTCATCAATGTTAGGCCTAAGAATTTTCCACCTAAGGAGGGGTGTCTATAAAACGAAGGCCGAAGACCCAAAGACGAAGACCCCTATTTTTTTTTCTTTTATTTTGATAATAAATACAATTACGACATTTTTTAGACACCCTATATGGGTGTCTATAAAACGAAGACCGAAGACCCGAAAAACGAAGACCTCCAATTATTTCTGAATTATCTTATTGAAAGTATTTCAAAATCATTGTTAAACAGTTGCCAAGTACTTATTTCATTATTTCATCTGAATAAAATGAGGAATATCAAGAAATATTTATTATTATTATTATTATTATTATTTTTATTATTATTTTTATTTTTATTATTATTATTATTATTATTTTTATTATTATTATTATTATTTTTATTATTATTATTATTATAATTATTATTATATTATTATTATTATTATTATTGGAATCAAAGAGTACAATATACTCTTTGTTGGAATAATATTTGACATTCAGATAGAATTACAGACGATCGGGCACACGAGACGATCGGGCCCATTTTTGGACGATCGGGCCCAACTAGTGTGGACGATCGGGCCCAACTAGTGTGGACG
>NW_022699122.1:0-526 GCF_011630105.1 Anneissia japonica | reverse complement strand
TAGTTTGTTATAATTTTATTGCTTACAAATTCACTGATTTTACCAATCGGAATCGTTTTTTTTTTTACAATTTCTACTACAAAACAAGTGTAGTATTCCAAGATGAACGTGTCGAAATCAAACGCAAGGTAGATTAAAAACGAATTATACTTTTATAAGAACCTAAAAAATGACAATATTCTACGTTGTCAAGAGTCTTGCGCGGCCGTTGTGGTAGCCCATCCCATACATCTTTCGAGTCTAAAATCGAAACAAAGTTTCCAAAAAGTCTCATAATATTGACACACAAAATGATCGTCATTAAATTAATCATTTCAGGCATGATTTATTTATTTAAGGACATTAATTTTATATTATCATCTATACTGTTTGGTCATAAACAAGACACATTATTATGTAACCATTAATGTACATTTCTATTTTTCCAATTTGTCTGATGTAAGCCATATAATAAATATATATATTATTATGATTTGTGTTTCAGTTCATTTGTATTTAATAAGCACATTTCAGAATTTTTATAATG
>NW_022699121.1:0-1075 GCF_011630105.1 Anneissia japonica | reverse complement strand
TAACATTTCAAATATCTTGAGATCAGATGGCAACATACAATCAAATATCTAAACACAATAAATAGAAGAGATATTACCATCAAAGAACTGTATTTATTCAGTTATTAGTACTGATGGTGAATACTTAGCAAAAAGAAACAGGAATATTGAGGATGTGACAATGAAAATGTTAATGGTAATGATGACGTTACTGGGTTGAAATAAGGAAATATAAGAAAGGAAAATGAATGGAAAGATAAAGGCCAACTCAGACAGCGTCGGCCGACGCAGCCCGACCCGATTTATCGTCGGGGACAGTCTTAAGCCGTCGTGAGAAATATAAAACACGTTTAATATTCTACTATGCGACTGCCCCCGACGCACACCATCGCATCTGCGTTCAATTCCCACAGACCCGACGCGACAACAAATCGCGTCGGGCTGCGTCGGCCGACGATGTCTGAGTTGGCCTTAAGGAAACTAAGAAAGGATCAGGAAAGAATAGATAAGGAAACATAAAAAAGGGCAAGGACAGGAAAGATAAGGAAATATAAGAATAGAAAAGGAAAGACAAGGAAACATAAGAAAAAAAAATGAAAGAAATAAGGCAATTATAAGAATGTAATAGGAAAGGTGAGATAAGATACAGTAAGTAAGGGAAAGAAATGAGATTTGGGAACATACAATGAATAGCACCTTAAGGTTGTGACAACATGAGGCACTATATAAATCCAGAATCATTATGATGATGATGATGATGATGTCATTACTTATGTTAAATATAATCATACTGGTGCAAATAGGGATAATTATGATATGACGATGAACTTAATTATGGTATAAGTGATGATAAAAAGGATAATTATCATATAGATGATGATGATAACAATAACTGATGTTACTGGTGGTTATAAAGATGGAGATGATGTCTATGGTAATGGTACAGGCAATTATGAGGAAGAGGATTATTATAAGTGACGGTAATCACAATGCTGATGATGACAACGGATGTGAAGACGATGATGATTATAAAGATAATGGTGGCAATCATGATAATAATGACTGATCTCACCTTAACCTGTAAGAATTTGTTCAT
>NW_022699120.1:0-1197 GCF_011630105.1 Anneissia japonica | reverse complement strand
ATAAAATATATCATATCAAATAAAACTCAGGAACAAGGTATATATTTGCCAAATTTAATACAGAAAATTCACAAACGTTTTCGGCCATAGGCCTTCATCATGTGTACAGCATAAAAAAAGAAAAAACTATATATACAAATATAACGGACGTAAGACAAAGCAACATATGACGTGAAGCAATGCTATAACAGAAAAAAGAACAATAGCCTTAAGGGCGTATGCCAAGCTACAAGCTTGACAGCAGTCAAGAAGAAACGCGGGAAAAATATACTATGATAAAAATCATATACATATATATAAACTATATATAAGAAGAAACAATATGTAGGCCTATATGAATATAAAAATGAAAACGAAAAAAAAAAAATTAAACAGTATATAAATAAAAAGAGCTGATCAATAAAAGCAACAATAATCAAACACATGGTCCAAAATCCAAATCCAAACAAGATAGAAATTAAATCTTAAAAGCATTAAAAGATACATTAAGACCGGAGGGAGCAATAGTGCCTAATTTAAAAATCAATTTTTGCTCCAAGTTTTTTCTATTAGTGTCGGATCCTTGACAGAGAGAAACACCAGTGATCTTGATATCTTCTTTACTGTGGTTATGACTAAAATGCGATGCAATGGGTAAACCAGCTTGCCGGAGACGGATGGATCTAAGATGTTCAGAAAAACGATCTGCCATTCTCCTTTTGGTTTCGCCGATGTATACAAGATTACATTTAATACAGATAATAGCGTATATGAGATTGATGGAAGTGCATGAGAAAGTGTCCTTGATAGCATGAGTGCCGGATGGTCCTTTAAGAATATTGGTGGAGTAGATGTGTGCGCAAGTATTACAACGAGGCCTATGGCATGAAACAGTCGATCCTGAACAATCATCAGTAGACCTAGGATGAACGATCAGTTCTCTCTAAAGGACTGTCATTTGTTCCCCAGCGTCCGTTTGTTGATGAATTTCAAGCTAGACGTGATTTGGAACAATTCTACCGCAGACTGCGTCTAAAAGCCCATTTTCACAGACAATCGACTTCTACCTCATCGGATACTGACGAGTTCTCTAAGCTTCAACCACGAGCCTCTGTTTGGACTCCTCCAGCAGGTAAATTTAGAGCTCTTGACTTTTATATTGATAAATGTCGCCACGACATTTCACTCAGTATGTTTAAAAACAATTGCGAAACAAAT
>NW_022699119.1:358-598 GCF_011630105.1 Anneissia japonica | reverse complement strand
AAAGGATAAGGATGAAGATTATGAGGATGATGATAACGACGATGAGTATGATGTGATGATGATGGGGATGATTACAGCGATTGATGACAGTAAGGATGATTATGATGATTACACAACCATGAGAATGATGATGACGAATAGGATGAGGATAATACTGTAATGATATCAATAGTGGTAATAAAATATTATAAATAACATTATTATATAACAGTACTAACAATGTAATTCATTTCAATAATA
>NW_022699119.1:0-323 GCF_011630105.1 Anneissia japonica | reverse complement strand
TACAGTATATATATATATATATATATATATATATATATAATATTAATAATGATTTCAACAATAATAAATAAGCATAGGCTTTTAAAATAATATTTATATATATATATATTCTATATGTATACATTGCTTTGATGAGATTGTATTTTGTACTTTGAGAACAATAGTAATAATAATAATAATCTTACAAAAATAACCATTTTCCCCTCCAAGATGAACGCCATCTTGGAAACTGGCATTATGATCATTTCAATCAAATTTAATAAAGACAGTAAAGAGTAACTACTGTAGTTAACTAAGTTTATTGTCAATTTTCACATTTATAG
>NW_022699118.1:0-665 GCF_011630105.1 Anneissia japonica | reverse complement strand
AATTTATTAATTCACAAATATTTCAAACACTCCTGTGTTCTTCCTCAGTGTGAGGACAACTCACAAAGTAAAGCAATATTCACACACGAAACGAAAATAGAACATCGAATCAGCGGGTAAAGAACAAAGGCGCGTAATAAGATGCACATCCTAAACGTTCTACTTAATATGGAATAAACAAAGTAGATAAAAGCTGGATAAAGGCCTAGGAAACCAAGAAAAAAATTAAGTATATATAAATGAATAGTCTGATAAGTAATCTAAGTCTTTATTTAAACCGTTAATATAAGAATTGGTTCTAAGAATCCACTTCAATTCTTCTTTGCGTCTATGTGAGAGGGATAAAAAGTTATTAGCGACCAAAATAAATCTTATGTCATTAATGCTATGGTTAGGTAGATTGAAGTGACAGGCTACTGGGAAACCAGTGGAGTTGTCTCTGATGGTTTTTTGTGATTAATAAATCGGAGGCGGAATTTAGTGCCAGTCTCTCCAATAAAATGTAAATAACGTTAGAAGAATCACAAGTAAGTGGAGGGGGTCAAATAGTAATATTAGTACTAGGAATAGTGAATGTGTCAGAGGTGCACATGAAATTGCGTTTTAGAGGATGAGAGAATAGATTTCAAATTAGGGGGTTGTCTTTTGGCTAGTAGGGGAGGGTC
>NW_022699117.1:0-656 GCF_011630105.1 Anneissia japonica | reverse complement strand
AGTAAAGTTAACCATGAGATTTATAATTAGAATGATGTATTAGTAATGACACGAGAGACAGTAATTAGTACTGTATTGTTGTTTTAATATGATCATTAATATTATGCTTGTGAGCAGAGGCTCATTGATAAAGATATTATTAGAAGTTTATACTGATTAATTGAGATAATTTGAGACATTGTTTTATGCGATATATTGCTGAGGCATATGATAAATTTACTCTATTCTCTGTTTCTTTGTGTTGCAGGGGTTTTTCTTTATTTGGTTCTTATTTTACTGTATATTTCGTTCACATTTCCGTTGTGTTCCAATAAACGTCTCAACAACGTACTCCGTCTATGATCTACTCATTGACATCTTTGTCCGACTCACGACAAAATTTGGTGGCAGCGGTGGGATGCAACTGGAACAGAACTGAATCTACGAGCAGATGCGACAAGTCAAGTTCTTGGTACTGCAAGCTTAGAGGTGGTGCGGAGACGAATTTGACCGTAGAAGAATACCAGACCCCTGAATGCAGATTTAGATATTATTGCATAATTTGATTTACAAGCTATTTTATTGATTTGATTGATATGTTTTGAACTCTTTTTTTTTTTTTGCTTTATCACATATTTGCTGTGTGCATAGTTTCTTTTTCCCACTGTAATATAGCA
>NW_022699116.1:0-1131 GCF_011630105.1 Anneissia japonica | reverse complement strand
TTGAGAAGAGGACGGAAGGCTCTGCCCAGAGGATGGTCTTCGTTGCCTCCCAGAAGATGCCACCAAAGAAAAACCAATGATGAGTCCAATAAAAAGCACCACGACATAGACAGCTACGGAGAGCGAAATCCGCAACATCTCAGCTTGATAGAGTGCTGCACCGAGGCCTACTGTCGCTGCAAGCGTGTATCTGTTAACTAAATGTCTTCCTGCTAACATGATGCGTTCTTTCTTTAAATTTTACCTGCGAAAAAAGGCCAATTTAATTATCTAATAAACAAGTTACTATCAGAGAATCTTTGGTGCCACTACATACCATAAACCCTTGGACAGAAGCCCAATGGGCTTTACCTTGAGAAGAAGCCCATCTCAAATTGAAAATCTACCAAAAATACCTGTCCTATCCAGCTGCCTAAGCCTAGACTTGCGTACTAAATAAGGAACGCAGTGCTAGTTTTTACATACTGTAGGCCGCTTGCCCTAGTTAGAATACTAAAAATAGGACAAATAGTTTTAATTACTGTAGGGCTTACAACAATATCAATACTAGACTAAACAGTTTACAATGGTTACCCCGTTTACATAGGGGATATGCATGGATGAATTACCAAACAATTACACGAGCGAGAGCGGCACAATAGGCCTAGGCTAGGCCTACTGCTTTTCACGTACCGTACCACCACTACCAACAACCAAACCACGCTCTAAACCTGATGCTAGGTCTTGTTGTTGCTGCAGTGATCGGCAAAGTTACAAGGCAAGTCTGGCTGCGGTCTATCTAGAAGGAGGAAGTTAAGACCAGATAATGGGCACCACTACTAAATTTGGGCACCACTAATGCAGGTGTTATATATTAATCCTTAGATGGGCACCGCTACTGCATTCTGGGCACCACTACTGCAGGTGTTGTTATATTTTATATAATATTAATCCTTAGATGGGCACCGCTACTGCATTATGGGCACCACTACTGCAGGTGTTGTTATACATTTCATATATTAATCTTTAGATGGGAATGCTACAGCATTATGGGCACCACTACTGCAGGTGTTATTGTATTTTATATTATAATATCCTTTTATTGGGCACTGATACTGCATTACGGGCACCATTGCTGTAGTTGTTACTGTA
>NW_022699115.1:0-1025 GCF_011630105.1 Anneissia japonica | reverse complement strand
ACGTCAGATTGATTCAAGACACGAGGAAGATGGCATCGGCAAGCCAAAAGCAGAAACGTCATCAACATTTTTTTTTACACGTCATCGACTCATACCTATGTAAATCGATGACGTTATCGTATTTAAATCTATAAAGAGACGAAGAAAGCCTGAAAGGAGCAGACCGGCGCCACATGTTCGATAACGTCAGATTGATTCAAGACACGAGGAAGATGGCATCGATCTTTAAATCGACGTTAGATGAATCGGCCAAAGAATTCGAGATCTTCACCGAATACATCATTCGTGGTGCCGAGAAACTTAAATCGATGTTGAATCTATGCAGACGTGTATCGGACGACCGCATCGAACGGTTGACACGTGACGTGGAGGGATTGTACTTGCAATGTGCTAGCATCGGTTTACGTTTATCCGAAATGTTGATAATTAAAATTGAAGGAACGGACGAAAAAAATTTAACAGCTTTGGCGATAAAAATGATCATATGCGACAAGGGTATGTCGAATATGAATCAATTGCGAGAAGAGAACAGACGATTGACCAGGACGATGAAGGAATTTCTCGGTGTACCGGACGAGGAGGAAGGGGACATTTGTTCGATATGTTGCTAAGATCCCATCGCAATCGTGACGCTACCGTGCAAACATATGATGGCATGCGAGGCGTGCGCGCATCTCACCAGCAAGTGTTACGTGTGCAGAACACCGATAGCGGAACGTGTTACGAGATGCGTACTTGCCGAAGATACGAAAATTTTCACGTGTTAAACACGAAAAGAATAACAAGTTGTGTTTGTAAATTTTGACAAAATAAAAAAAAAATAAAAAAACCAAAAAAAAAAAACATGAAAAGTCCTATATCTGTGCTTTTTTTTTCGTTTTCGGTGTCTGTGATCGAACGAAGACAGGGTGAGCTTCGTGGTGAGCTAGGTTCCGTGACTTTTGGACCTCGCAGAGATGAAAAAAAAAAATTTTTACAAATTGATTTGAGATATGAGGACGACACTTTTTTGGACCAGTGTTGAA
>NW_022699114.1:0-669 GCF_011630105.1 Anneissia japonica | reverse complement strand
CCCCCCAATGAAAAATACTTTTCTACTTTTTAAAATGACTTAATCCAATCATGTTTTAAGCCTCATTCACACCAAATCTGAATTTTCGGATCGGAAGCCTACCAAACCAAATCAGTTTGTTAGAATAGTGATGCTGGCATTCAGCGCATCGGAAATAAAATTTAAATTTCGGTTCAGATACGATATGAATACAGCTTACAGCACAGTACAGTGCACTGCTATAATAGCATTACTGTAGGCGGTATGGAAGGCTTTAAATTTTTGTATGTCTTTTATGCTGGAAGTATTGACAACAGGTAGCATTGAAATGTGGGCCGAAGTTTGTAGCTTTGATATGGTTGGAAGAGATCAGATTTTTAGGAGCATATTGTAGTATGTGTTGTAATATTTATGGAGAATATCTATGCAATATTTATTGCAAAGATTAATGTGAATAACAGCGCTTATCATTCTTTTACTTAGGCTTGCTACGAGATGATACACTGCGATTGACCCCTGCTGTAACGGAGGCCTTGAGAAGACTACCTGAAGATAAATTAAATGAAAGGACCTTCCGCATAAAGAGAGCTATAGATCTGACTGGCAAACACAGGGTCTTACCTCAAGAGCAGTGGACAAAATTTGAGGAGGTATAGAAGAATACTGAATAATAATTTTTTTATCCTCAGA
>NW_022699113.1:0-554 GCF_011630105.1 Anneissia japonica | reverse complement strand
CCTAGATCCGCCACTGGTTTGATATCTTATCCAATCTAATTTAATTACACCTCAGATCCTACAATACATATAATATTAATAATAATAACAAATATTTATATATATTCAAGTTAACATTCATGTAATACAGTATTGATAAGTAATTACCTGAAGTAGTGGATTCAAGGGTGGGTGGGGGGAGCTTCTGAATCTTTCAAAATGAAAAAAAAAAATTGAGAAAAAAATATTTTTGAGTCTAAGAGTGGCTATCTAGAGGCGCTATAATCATAAATTTTCTTACCTCAGCCTGAGGTACAATAGTATAAACCCTCATCTGTGAAAGTCCCTTTCTGGGCCCCCTATCTATATAAAATTCCTGGATCTGCCTCTGACCTGTATATAATTTCAGTAATAAAATAAGTTACTGTATATAGTTAACATTAATTAAATGTATTATGTTACATTTTGTGTTTTAGTGATGTTCGACTAGCAATTTTACAAAAGGTTAAATGGATTCCTTTGGATAAGAGGAAAGTCTGCCCTCATGTGATGAAAGCTATGGTGGAACAATTTGC
>NW_022699112.1:0-869 GCF_011630105.1 Anneissia japonica | reverse complement strand
GAATATATAATTGAATACCGTGATTTGTTTAACCAAAGGTTAGTAAAGCAATAGTAAGTCTATAAAAAGAAAACTGTCAATGATGACAATGTAAAAACACTTTTTGTTAAACTTCCATATATTGGCATATTTTCAGACAACATGAAATGCAGAATCATGGATCTTGTCAAAAAATAATGTATTGATTGTAAAGTACATGTGATATTTAGTACCACTAAAATCAGTCAGTTCTTTAGTACTAAAGATACTATCCCCAATGAATCCCGATCCTCAGTAGTATTTAAATGTGCTGGATGTAATTCCAGTTATATAGGCCATACAGGCCGTAGATTAATTACGAGGATTGGTGAACATCTTGGAAAGGATAAAAATTCACACGTACTTAAACACCTTAACGCAAACAGTAAATGTAAAAGGTTGTCTGACAAGAAATGTTTCTCTATACTGGATATTGATAACAATGAAATCAAATTGAAAATCAAAGAATCCCTTTACATAAAATGGAACAATCCTGATCTTAATTTGCAGATTAAACACGTTAACTTAAAGCTTATTTAAATATACACGTAAGCAATAGTTATAATGCAAGCACTTGTTACCTTGCATTTGACTATAGCTTCAACCCCTTTTGTCAAACAAATCAATATACCTGATTATATATTCTACATAACAATTAGCTACAGTTGTCCATATTATAGACTTACTATTGCTTTACTAACCTTTGGTTAAACAAATCACGGTATTCAATTATATATTCAGAATAATAATTAGCTACACTTAGTCCAGATTTTAGAGTTACTATAATTGGTCAAACTTATTGTCAAACAAATCAATCTATCTCTTTAATATTCAGCATGATAATTACCTAT
>NW_022699111.1:0-1356 GCF_011630105.1 Anneissia japonica | reverse complement strand
ATACTTTTGTCGTTACAGCATGCTGAAAACCATACGTTTTACACTTTTACGGCGTGCGCGAAAATACAGATATTAGAATGGCCATATCTCAGCAACCAACCACCCAAAAATAAAAATTTAAGTACCATTCTCTTAGTTTTCATGCCCTCTATCTGGTGAGATGAACAAATATGTTGTAAAAAAAACTTTTAAAAATTGTTGCCGGTACCTAATACAATATATATAATTTATTCAACAAGCAATAAATCACAGTTACACATTGTACTTGCTACAGCTACCTACATTTCTATTGGAAAAAAAACCTTAAATATCTACAAGCATATATTAAATATGAATTTTATTGTGTCTGATAACTTCGGAACATAAATTGGGATAGAGTTTTAACTTAGTTTTTTAAACATAAAAGTCTGTGAAAAAGGCATACACTTTTTTGATGCAGATTGCACTGAAGAGATATTTAGCTTTAATATGATATCCTTAATACA
This sequence comes from Anneissia japonica, assembly GCF_011630105.1. Taxonomy (NCBI): domain Eukaryota; kingdom Metazoa; phylum Echinodermata; class Crinoidea; order Comatulida; family Comatulidae; genus Anneissia; species Anneissia japonica. The sequence continues at coordinate 871 of NW_022699111.1, read as the reverse complement.
AATATATTGCAATGACTTATATTAATATAATAATCATTTTAAAAAATCATGTGACATGGACTAGCTATAATTAATCAGTAATTTATACCTAATTGGTTATTTTTGTATACGCACTTGTAGAGTTCAGAAACAGTGATACAGTAAAACCTCGAATTGAAGCCCTGGGCTTCTTTTTTTTTGCAAACTTTGGATGGGCTTCTTTTCAAAGCCACTTTTGCAAAGTAAAAAAGGGGGCTTCTTTTCAAAATATATGCTGTAAATTTTCGGAATTAGTGCTATAAAACAATAAATAGGGCCACTGTAGCATCAATCTGTATCATGGAGTGTATAAACAAGCGTGTTTTTACTTTATTTAGCTTCTTTGAAATTTATGTACAGTGTACGTACTGTACTAATACTATCATATACTGTACTAATACTATCATATACTAAAAGCAGCCTATGTTATCTTGAAAAGAAGCCAATGGGCTTCTTTTCAAGGCTAAATTTGCAAACTAAATAGGGAGGGGGCTTCAATTAGAGATGGACTTCTTCTTGATATTAAGCCCATTGGGCTTCAATTTGAGGTTTTATGGTATCTCATTGCAAGAAATTTTGAATTTTGTAGTTTTATATTATCAGTTTTTTTTAATGCATTCAAGTTTTTTTTTTTTCCAGTAATAATAAAATATTGTTGTTGACACTCTTCAATATACATAATATATATATATAATAATTATACAGTATAATTATTGTGTATATTATTATTAAAGTTAGCTAGTGTGACATAATTTTTAATTTAAAAACATTCTTAAAATTGATACAAGTGTAAAATATGACCAAATCGGGAATAAATTAACAAAAATATGAAAAATGTTTTAAAAATTGCTTT
>NW_022699110.1:0-578 GCF_011630105.1 Anneissia japonica | reverse complement strand
AACTTCACCACACACTCAACACCCGAGGACTTCTTGCCTTACAGAGGACGAAAAACCCGATCCTCTGAGCACTAGTGCTGGATTTGTGTGTACAACACATTTCCAGATTTTCTGTAAAGGTCCTCAGCTGGCAGGAAAATTTGAAAATGTGTCACAACGCGTTATGCACTTTTATTTGAGTGGCATTGCACCAGAGCCAATAAAGAGTTTGGCCAACTTGGCGCAATGTTGTCACCAAACAGTGTGCGCGCATGCATATACCTTTATAACACTTTATAACACTAAAATAATATTTCCTCTACTGTTTGACTTAATTGTAGAAAGAAAGTAGATGATGCAGACACAACTTAAAAGGACCAGTATTTAATAGGAGAAACAATCCAAAATAAACCGTGTTGAGGTTTGGAAATTAAGATCAACCAGCATATTTTTTTAAACTGACCAATTTTATTGCAAACCATCACTCACCCTATACAGTTCACTATGGTATGGCTTGTCAATGACACAGGAACAAAATCCATGGTTAAGGCATCAAATTTATATACTGTATGTGAGTGTTTATGTATGTGGGTATATTC
>NW_022699109.1:0-884 GCF_011630105.1 Anneissia japonica | reverse complement strand
TACTCTCTTCATATAAAAAAAATGTTGGAAATCACGTAAATTCAGGATTTGGTGCCGAATTACTGAATAATGCCTGTATAATGCCTTGTCTTCTGGTGAATAGCATGGACGGGGGTGACAGGCGACACGTACCCCAACTATTTTAAGGGGGTGGTCCCCATCACGTTCCTAAGGAAGTCAAGAATATTCCTGGAAATTGTAGAATTGAACTACATAAATGACCAGATTTTAACGAAAGACCACTTTACAGGCAGATAACATCTTATTTTATAACAAGATTCCGGTCGGTGTTTTCTGTCCACAAACATCTGAATTAACTGTAATACACGACTCGAGTGCGTGCCTTTATTATACAAGTATGATAAAAAGTGTGTAAAGATAAATTGGTTTTCGGCTCATGAAGTAGGTAAAGTAGATAAATCGAAGACAATTATGTTGTTATATTTCTATCGCAGCGATTCATATTAGATACAAGACAGGTTTATTGTCAAATTAATATATGAAATTAGTTTTTCTCATGGCAACAAAAGTACATAAACAACAAAGAAACATACGATCAATGATAATTAATTTTACATCATATGTACAGTATTATTAGATCTCTATGTTTGCCGAAAATCGTTAATAAGAGATCATGAAAAATTTGTTGATGCTTTATTTTGCCTGGTGATGTGATGATGATAAATTTTACTACTGTATATAAAAGTGTCTTCCCATCTAGGTACTATTTTATATTTCTTTTTTACCTCGAAACATACGATCAATGATAATTAATTTTACATCATATGTACAGTATCAATTAGATCTCTATGTTTGCCAAAAATCGTTAATAAGAGATCATGAAAAATTTGTTGACGCTTTATTTTGCCTGGTGATGTGATGAT
>NW_022699108.1:0-888 GCF_011630105.1 Anneissia japonica | reverse complement strand
ACGTTGTAACAGAACTGTCCAAAGGGAGTAATAAATGCAGATTTATGTTTTGACTTATCGTCTAACGGTACTTGGTAGAAACCCTTAGTTAAATCAAAAGTGGAAATATATGTTGCCTCGGTTACATCATCTATAATTTCGTCAATACGAGGCATAACATATGGGTCAAACTCAGTACGTTTGTTTAATTCTCGGAAGTCAGTCACTAGTCTAATTTCTGTTGCTGACTTTTTAATGGCAATGATAGGAGATGCATAAGCACTTGTAGTGGGTTCAATGACTCCCAACTCCAACATGCTGTCTATTTCTTTCTTTACTAATTCTTTAAGGGAGTGTGGAGTCCTGTAAGCCCTTCGTCGAACAGGTGATTCTTCCTGTGTTTTAATGGTATGTGTTATTAAATCTGTCCTACCTGGGACATCTGAAAAAACATTAGCATGATTACATAATAGTGCTTTTAACTCATCTTTTTGCTCATCATTAAGTTGATCGGGAATTAGTACGTTTGCCCATGTTTGGGTTTGACAGTAATGTAACTCAATGCCCATGTCATTCTCATGAGTGTCAAGTTCATTAAGTGAGTTGACATCGGCGAATACATAATGACACATGGCTATCTTTTCACCATGATCCCTTTCATACCAAGGTTTCAACATATTAACGTGAAGCACCCGTTTACTTTTTCTGTTATTAGGTAGAGTAACTTCATAGTTTACATCATTTAATTTATCTGTAATAACAAAGGGACCTTGCCATTTACTGTCCATTTTCGAATTTCCCTGTGGTAAGAAAATTAATACTTTAGCGCCTATATCAAACTGCTTAAGAGTTGCATTCTTGTTATAGGCCGCAGCCATGGTGTTTTGACTTTTAACCATACTACAATTT
>NW_022699107.1:0-931 GCF_011630105.1 Anneissia japonica | reverse complement strand
CCGGACTGTCGGACAAAGCCTGCATTTGGGCATCCCGGGAAGTTCGTAGCGAAAGTACATTTCTACGCTGCGATCGAAGTTTTCCAGTCTCTTCAGAGACGGCACCGGACTGTATAGCGTTTTTCTCCTTTTGAACTTGCTGGCTATTCCCAGACCTAATTTCGGTAAGAACGTTCTGAAAGCGTATTTAAACGAACCCGTTCCGTCCTCTCGTCTCTTCCTCTTCGTTTTCCTTCTTCTCGCTGCCGGAGCGTCGTCTTCACCGTCGTCGCTCTCGTCTTCGCTGTCGCACTCGTCGTCGTCTTCTTCTTCCCTCTCTTCGTCGGCGGCGACGACGTCGCTGTCGTTGCCGTCATCGTCTTCTTCGCTCTCATCGTCTTCTTCGTCGTCACCGTCGCCGTCTTCAATGGGGGAATCCATCAGCATCTCGTACCTCATGTTCGGCGGTAACGTCGTCTCCCAATTGGCGTAACCGTAGTTCACGACGAGAATGTCTCTGACCGTGAGCTCCAACCACCTTTTTAGACGGGTGGGAAGGACGAGCCAAAAAACGCGACCGCAATCTACGACTCCTCTCGCGTCTTCGTGGACGATCACATTCGGCTCGAGCAAGGAGCACACGCAAGCGTACGGTTCGTCCTTGTAGTGAAGCTGCAAAGCCAATCGGAAAAGCACCTGCAGCATCACGTACGTGTACGACTCGCAGTCCATGAGGGAGTCGGTGGGTATCTCGTCCGACTTGACTTCGACGCACAGGACGGTCATCGGCTCGGAAAACAGAAAATCTTCGTCGATTCGACTGCAGGGCAGCAACTCGCACGGCAGTAGTTCATCCTTGTTCTGAGGTAGACTGCTATCGAATATAGAGGCATCTTCCTCTCAATTCTTTTCAATTTTTTTTCCACGAAATGAGGAGATTAAAAAAAATTAT
>NW_022699106.1:0-574 GCF_011630105.1 Anneissia japonica | reverse complement strand
ATATCGAATTTAGGTTGTAAAGATAATTCAAATGACTCAAATATTTTTCTTAAAATTGATGACACGTTATGTAGTGAAAATCAAGTGACGACCGAGATGTTTTCCTGATAAAATTATTAGTAACTGTTTTAATTCGTTTTTTACAGGAATAGCCTCTACGCTTGTAATTAATGATCTGCCTGAGCCCACAAATAAGTATTCTACTGATTCTGATATATTTCTAAATTTTTATCAGGATGTTGCGATTGAAGGTCTTTCGTTTTCTTTGCAACCAATAGATGAGAATATGCAATTCCAATTATTATTATTTATTTATTTATTTATTTAGGCACACAATACATGTGCCAAGGATTGTCAATAGCGAAAATATCACTGTCCTACTTGTAGGTGACAATCCCTTACACAAGACAAACATACACACACGATGCTTTACACAAACTAAATCTCAATATTTAGGGTCCTGGGTTCAATTCCTGCCAGTTGCAGGACTTTTTCTCACGACAAATAACGGTTTACAAATAATATCACATGAATCTCGCATGAACTTCGCAGGTAATCCATCAGGACCAGTGCT
>NW_022699105.1:0-2775 GCF_011630105.1 Anneissia japonica | reverse complement strand
TCAATTTACTTCAGTGGAAGGGCTTTTAGTATACCTGGAAGAACATCAATTAAGGTATCTCTAACAAAAGTTTCTCCTCTCCTTCTGGCAATATATTCAAAACTAGAAAAAGCAATGAAACAAGAAAAGGTATCAAAAAATAAAAACCTTATGGATGAAGCTTTAGAAAGAAAAGATAAGACCATCTGTAATATGCAAGGAGAAATTTGTATTTTTTTCAACAACCCTAAAGATATAAATCCTGATGAAATAAAGGATGTTAATATATCAGGTGAAATGACATTTCGTTCAATTGTAGTTAAGGATCATTTTAAAATTACCTTTAATATAAAAAATGTAGCAGTTGAATCTGTTAATGAAAAAATGTATATCGATATCGATGGTAATGTTTTTTTCTACTATTAAATTATCTCTGTTGGAACAGAAGACAGTTATGATACCGAGAGTTTGTGTTCAAATGATAGTTATGAAAGTATAGATGATTCTGAAAGTATCGAAGATGATATCGAAGATGAATTTCAGTTTAAGTAAAGTTTTACTTTATAAATATGAATAGTTTACTCGATTTTGAGCCTCTTGAATTCCATGATTCTCCATATGACAAATTTGAGAATTGTCCTGCGTGTGAAAGACGGGGATTAAACACAGAGTCAAAAGCCTATAAACAATGTATATTCTGTGATTATCTTCTAATTAATGATAATCAAAAATATAAAAAGGAAAATAATTCTTTTAGATTTACACCAAAAATGAATTACTTTACAAGATTGATTAGAGAAATGAATGTAAAGTATGAGGGTGATAACACACCTTTCCTTACAAGGGAAGAAACTGAACGTATTAGAGAAATGTTCAAAGGATTGTTGTTATATATTATTCATGGATGTGATTTTCAGGGAAATATCAACACAAGATATTGCATAAATAAAATAATGGATTATCTTGAAATTAAACCTGAACTTAGGATAAAATATAGAGTTTCTAAAAAAGCCAATAATAAATTAAATAACCTGTTTTCCAAATATATAAATGAATGATTTTTTACCCATTTGGGAAAATAAGATAAAATTTGACAACCATAAAAATCTCCCAAATTCATTAAGATGCCTCATAGTTGGTTCAAGTGGATGTGGAAAAACCTGCTTACTTTTAAAGATGCTCCTCACTCCCAACTTTTTAGATTATGATAATTTAATAATTTTCACAAAGTCGAGTTTTCAACCAGAGTATCAACTACTCTCACAAGGTTTTAATGCTGGTCTTCAAAAAGAAGATATAATCGGTTTATTTAAACTTCAAAAAAACCTAAATGATTTTAACATTGAAGATATAATACAACTATTTTGTGATACACAGAGATGTAAAAAGAAATCAAAACCGATAACTTGTATTCTGAGTGATAATACGGATGATATACCGTCTCCCCAAGATTTGGATAAATCCAAAAAGAACCTCGTTATCTTTGATGATTGTGTTAATGAGAGAAACCAAACGGTAATGGACAGCTACTACACAAGAGGGAGACATTCTTCTTGTAATTGTATTTATCTTAGTCAATCGTACTTTCAGCTTCCTCGTCGTTCCATCAGAAACAATGCTAATACTTTTATTTTATTCAAGTTAAATTCAATAGATATAAACAATTTTTGGAGAGACAATTGTTCTACATTATGTAGTAAAAAGGAATTTGGGGATTACATGAAACACACGACTGAAAAATATAAATATATTGTTGTGAAACAAGATGAGATATTAAATGATATTTTTCAATAAATAAATGGATGCGAAAGAAAGAGCAAGAAGATTTAGGGAACATCAAGAGTTGGTTTCAAAAGTTGTAAAACAGCAGGAAGACATAAAGAAGAAACGCAGACAGAAACTAACGGGCGAAGAAGCATTTGAAAGAAAACAAGAGAAATTTTTTAAACCACTTTTAAAAACTTCCCAAGAAAAAATGAAAGATGTTTCCACAGTTCCCACAGTAGAATATACTCCTAAAAAACTTCAAATGTTAAAAGATTTCAGTCAAATGACGGAGGAAGAATTAGAGCATTTAGGAGAATTAGAATATGATGATGAAGGTTTATTTCAACAACTGGAAGAGATTAATCGACCCCCTGATTATATTGTGAATGCTCTTCAAAACAATGAATATTCAGCGGATTCAAAAACCAAAGCAGGACTCATTCCAACAGAACAATCAGCAATATTTCATCTTGTTCAAGAAAAGGTATTGATATTTAATGATGAATTAAGGTTCTTGGGTTCTGCTCAACCCCCTGTTAAACTAACTCCGAGATTAATGTTTCTTCTCACAAAAGATGGAAGACAAGGTTCAACTGTGAGGGATGAATCAAAGTATATTGATAAACCATTGGATATGGAAAATAATGATGATAGAGTATATATTGATCTGCTGAACACTCTAAATTATAAGGTTATTCTTTCTGGTAAAAGTAGGAAGAATGAGAAGGAGAAACACATTATTCAGGCTTTAAGTATCCTTGGTTCAGGTGTTAGTTTTCTTCCAAATGACCCATCGCAATTAGTTAATAGACTGTTATTGTTGTTAGGCAGTAAGAAGGCTGGAAATAACAATTGTTTTAATGAAGCATCAGCCATTTTAGACCAGTTGATGAACATGAAAATAATTAATAAATATCAATATAAAGACATTTTATCTCATATTAAATAAGATGAGAAGCACAATCCTTAGTTTCAATTTCACAACAAGCGACCACACATCTTCATTCCCATACCCACTACAACTTGACA
>NW_022699104.1:0-1021 GCF_011630105.1 Anneissia japonica | reverse complement strand
TGGAGCTTATTGCAAATATTATCAACAAAGTGCTCAACGGTGCGGAGCGGATATAAATAAATGAAAAACGAGGTTCAACAGTAGCGTTTTAATAGATATACTATCTGAAGAGTGTCCCACCATTCGGGTGGTACGAAACTAAATGATACTCGCCTTGACAGCGAAAGGTTTCAGATCCCACCAAAAGACACTTTTTCATACAATTGAAAAAGGAACTTTTCGGTGATGAGCTAGGCTTACGATGCTTATAACATGTTTCTATTCGAGCACAGTTGTTGTTGTTAGGCCTATTATATAACAATAATAATAATAATAATAAGTAATCTGCTCAGGGTTTATCTATGTACCATGATGTTAATCAAATTTGCTGCTTATCACTGTGGAATATGCATATAAATAATCAAATAATGGTAGAAACAGTACTCAAATAAACGAACAATGATTTCAAACAATTGATAAGAAAGTTTTTCCCCAACAAAATCATAAAAAAATTCGGTGTGTAAAAAACTTTTTCTCGATACGAATACTGTTGCCTGGCCGGAATAGAAGGCTGGTATGCAAATTGTAAAGGTTCCGTTATCTTTTTTGAAGCTAGGATAAACCTGCATCATAGAAGAGTTTTTAATGATAAATAATTAGACAAAGTTCTGTAATTCTTCAATATTTCCTTGTCTAAACCAACTTTTTTTAGGATTGATTTAACAATAGCACACTTGAAATCATAAGGAAAAAACACCTGATGACAGCAAATACATTTACAATCTTGGTCAAAACAGGAAGCATGCATTAATGTGCTTTTAAGCAAATATACAGAACAAGCATGAATACGTGATGACTTTGGTTAAATTCTGAACCAGAAATAGCATGTCTATCTGACAATGGAGAGAAAAAGCCAATGAGCATTGAAAATCCTTATCATGTCACTGCTATGAAACGTTACGTTGCGTTATATGTTCTGTATTAAGCATTTTGGAATACAATTTGAATTCGAGCACTGTTATTATTTATCTATTTGTATATA
>NW_022699103.1:0-1044 GCF_011630105.1 Anneissia japonica | reverse complement strand
CTATTACTAGCCAAATATAAACAGTCCCTCCTTCATCAATAAAAACAAAAGCGCAATAACGAATTGTTCGGATTAAAAAAAAAAAATTTAAAAAAAAAATCCGCAATCCGTCATCGTTTTTTTTTTAAAGGGTGATAATCTAATATTTTGAATACGATTTACATTTATTTTGAACATTGCCATGAGGACATTGTTTATATCCACACTGGCCTATATCTGTCTCTTATACACATCTATTTGGCAACCATTGGACACAATGAAAAAGAATATGATTATTTTTGAAAATATTAAACAAGATATTATAGTTTATCACTGTGTCCCACTATAGCCAATTTAGGGCACATAGGAAAAATTATTAGATCACTATTTTAAGTGAATAGGGCGGGCCTTTTTATTTATTTATTTTTTTTAAAAATCGGAACAACTGCTTTTTTGTAATAGATGAGGGAGGGACTGTTTTTATTTGGCAAGAATATTGTACATATTTTATAAAACTGGTTTAATTTTTATTGTTTTTTAAAGAAAACGTAGGCCTATTTCCAATCACAAAATTACATTGTTTTTTATGCTGTTGAAAAAATGATGCGGCCAAGAAAAAGAAACACTTTTTAAAATCAATCAATATTTGCCAATTTTTTTGACGTAAACTCAACCATACATATTCAAAAACAGAGTGAGGAAAAGGACCTCCACGAAACTCTTAGGAGCTTTTAAAATGGAGACCCGGTGTTTAAAATTAAAGTTTGTTGACATAAAGGCAGTATATAACTGCCTAACTACAAAGATACACCCCCTCTCACCCCAACAGTCATATTTATTTCATTTACATTTATTTTGAACATTGCCATGAGGACATTGTTTAAATCCACACTGGCCTATATTTTACACTGATTGTACTGTCGGCAATACCAGAGAGGTTCATTTCCATTACATTATGGTCTTCCATCTCTATAGCGCATAATACAGTGCATGGCAAACTTCACTTAACCACTATAAATTCCACCTTAATTCGGAGTCGCTCAGCTCAGTCTTACATGTGTAAAT
>NW_022699102.1:0-1557 GCF_011630105.1 Anneissia japonica | reverse complement strand
TCCCCAGTTTTTCGTCAAACAACTTTTTTCTGTCTTAGAAAAATCAGTTCTACAACATATCAAAACATTTTTTTCCTCTGGAGCCTGACTTTAAAATTCCACAGCTGTTATCCTGCATCTGCAACTTATATATTACTTGAGAAGTCTTGTCATAGGCTATTTTATTTTAGTCAGGTCAACGTATACGTAGTATTAATACGTATAAAATAAGCATACATACAGGAGATGATAGAAGGCAACGATTTAAGTTATTAAACCTTAATAACATCTTTTGAGATTAAGGAATAGTGTTCTACAGTACCTCTACTCTTATGAGGTGCCAAGTGTAATTTATTATTCCATCAAATTATTTATATATAATTCACTATTTAACATATAAAGTCAATTATATATGAATAATTATTTCAAGCCAAATAATTATTTACAAATAATGAACATTTAAAAACATTATTTATTAATAAAAATGTTCAAACTATATTTATAAATAATCGTAAGTTTATATATTCATAAATAATGTAAAAGACAAAATTATTATATATAAATAATGACTTGGATAACTTCATTATTTATAAATAACACTTTGCAAAACCATTACATGTATATACAAATAATTACTAATGTAATTATTTATAAATGTAATCCAAAAAAAATTATTATATAATGTAACTATTTATAAATAATTAACCTTAAAAAACTATATATAATATAAATAATAATTATAATTACTAACTTAATTATTTATAAATAATTAAACTTAACAGCTATTATATATAAATAATAACTAACTTAATTATATACAAATAATTAAACCTAAAAACTATTACATATAAATAGAATTTGCTAATTTTATTATTTATAAATAGCAAAACTATTTACAGTATATATAATGAATTTGCTAATTTCATTTACAGTATATATAAATAATGAAACTTTACAAAACAATTATATATAAAGAATGACTGCTATTTGAATTATTTATAAACAATAAACTTTGCTGAACCATTAAATATAAATAATTATTTGTGGCAAATTAGGTGTCATTATTTATAAATAATTAGTTTGTGTGTATTTATTATTTGTACATAATTTATTTTATTATTTATATATAAGAAAACAAATTTAACTTATTTAATACAAATAAGAAACAATTGTTTAAATTATATACAAATCTAAAATATCATAATAACATGTTATATCGTCATTGCGGACTTATAAAATCCGCATATGCCTTAAAACTAAAAGAAAATGCATACTTTTGGAGTCTGTACTGAGCCCAAAAAATACGCAATAAAAATATAACGTGTTTAATCATGTGCTAATGAATATATTGATTGTTTAATAGCTCTATGGACAGAATACAGTAATCCGAAAAAAACTGAGTAACTCAAATTTCAAAGGGCCTGGCTACATACTATTCAACTATTCAGATGTATATTACTGTATACTGTTGCAAACATTCTGTACTGTACATTGAAAAGAGTACATCACTCTAAAAAAAGATATCTAGTCACCCTACTTAATTTTAATATGATATTCTTTTTATAATTCACAGATAAC
>NW_022699101.1:0-2288 GCF_011630105.1 Anneissia japonica | reverse complement strand
GTAGTATATATATATATATATATATAAATAAAACGGAACAGTAGAGAAAATCCGATCAGAATGACAAAATAAACTAAGTATCCACTGGAAGGAATCCCAATATCTGCAGACGGATCATACATATATATATATATTAAACAATATAATCATGACAATACAAAAAGCCGAGTTTACTTGGGGCCGAGTCGACCTGCTTTCGATACACCACGCCTGGGCCTACGCTGCCTTCTATGGTTCTACTACTACTACTTAGGAAGTTAGTACTACCTAGGCCAGGGTAACTCCTAGTAGTAGAAGACCTGTCGAAACCTAAAATTAAACACTAGGCCTAGTAAAGTTTAAAATATGTAACAAGTAGGTATATTGTTAACTCACATCCCATTTGTCTATAGGCCTACCGGTATGTTGACTGGGACCGTGATTACTCAGGCGACAATCGTAAAAAGCCTGGTTTCCTGTTGACGTAAAGATAAGAATTTCTTAGGTTTCATAGGTTTCTTACCAGCGTCACCACTCACAATTTTTGATATACCCAATGAATGGGTCGAAATTACCCAAGACTCAGCAAAAATTGCCCAAAATTACCCAAGCTTCCTGAAAATGCATTAAAATTTGAAAAAACGTGTTTTTTTCGCAAGTATAGTGTCCCTTTTAGTTAGTTCAATTTATAAACCATTTTTTATTGTAATTGTTTGTGTTAATTATGAAAATTAATATTCATGAGGTGATAATACGGATAGAAAAATACGCCCTCAGTCAGCCAGTGTTATCAGTAGACTAGATCAGTGATCAAGTTTTATTATGTAATGCATTAATTAGGTAAGATCATGGCAACGCAAATCACAAAAAAACAATTCCGAACCCATGTTTATAGCAATTAACAATGTTATGTGCACTTCGTTGAGTTTTGCTTACTTGAATGGACTGAAATATACATCGTTACTTCTCCTCCATGACAAAAATATTTAATTTTCTTAGTAAAAATAAAATACCCAAGGATTTGAACAGAATACCCAAGAACCCAAGACCAAGTCAAAATACCCAAGATCTTGGGTAAATACCCAAGCAGTGGTCACACTGTTTCTTACGATTCTTATTACGCAAAGTTGAAATAATAAAACGTCCAAAATAGTGTTTCCCCTTCCATTCATGCCATATCATAAATGGTTTTAAACAAATTCCGGTATATCCATTTAATTAAATAGTTTATTATATATATGAATGTATATTAAAATTGTGTTTATATAGTATCTAATAACACAAAGCACGTCAGAAAAATACAAAACATAATTGCGGCAAAAGTGTTAGTAAGTCCTTATTCACTGTTTCTCATTGGTTAATTTTCTGTAACACTTTCGGAATATTATGTTTGTAATGTTGGAATCTTTATTCATTCCTGATGATGATCTAATAAAAGATCGAAATATTGAATCAAAATGACTAGTCTCATTTTATTTGGAGTATGTTTTATACTAAGTCCTTATATGGTCAAGGAATTTTGTATAGGCCTACTTTTATGAAACGTTTAAGCCGTTGGTCCCGTGTGCATTACGGCTCATGTGCACGTTAAAGGAAACAGTTTTCCTACTGTTTGTTTGGACCTTTGAGTGTGTTTTTGCCATTTTTCGTATCTTTTCTATTATTTAAAAAAAAAGATGATTTGATGCAATAAAGTTGAGAAAAGAAAAAAAAAAAAACCAAACATACCAAAAACCCCTCAAAATAAAATGTTGAGTTGCTCATCACGTCATACTTACGCATGTGATTTTTTTTTGCCAATTTGACTTCTTTACAATTTGATTGACTTTTAATACTTGATGTGGAATTTTAGCTTCCCTGAATTTTAGCTTTCTCTTTTATATTGTAAATCTATATTCTTGTGTATATTGTAATGCACATTTGAACATTTTTAATGGAATTTGACCCAATAAACCAAGGGATTTTAATGCCGGGACCCTGACCAAAACTCCAGTCGGCCCCTTGATTCGGACCTCCTGTCAGACATGTTGGACCCCATGTTGGAAAATGTCTAGAGCCACTACTGGCACGTGTGTATAATTTTATATTATTATTAATTTATTTATTTTCCTTTAAGGTCTACATTATTATCTTAGGTAAATTTCATATGATTTAAGGACATTTTATTTATTATGAATATACTTTAAGAACATTTTGTCCGATAGGGCTACGTATTTAATTAATTTTTTGTTGATAGCCGAATTGTTTATAAAGTTTTACTTACAGCTTAAGACAAAAAGAATCATTAAACTACAATAAGATTTTTATTG
>NW_022699100.1:0-733 GCF_011630105.1 Anneissia japonica | reverse complement strand
TATGACAAGAGCATAAGAAATATATTAAATATATTCGTAACAAATATTAAAAAGAATTCCACTGGACAATTTTAAACAAGGATTTTAGTGCCAGCAAAAGTAGTGCGCTAGTTCCCTATCGATGGCTAGGCCTAGATTGCTAGGCATGTCGCTAGGGGCACTGGTTGGGCCGAAAAGTTGACTGACTTCACGACGTACAACGAAAATGAGGGACGCATCGTCCCACTAATTTTGTTTTGACGTTGGGAACGTTTCACGTTCGTATCATTAAAAATAATAATTTTGTTACTAAATGTTCGTTTGTATATGGACTTTATACTGATGATAGGTACCGGTAGGCCCTATCAGCATTGTACAATTCTTCGTAGCCATTATTTATTATCAATACGGTCCCGGCGTCAATCCTTTTTTTCCGCTTGAGTACACATGATACGGGTATTATCATGTAAGATAATTATATGTCCCGAATTATAATTAGTTTTTTTAATGTATTACTAGATAAAGGTCCCTGCATTTAACAATTATGTGGATATATTCATTCTACTGTTATTTACTATCAACTATTGCCCCGACGTCACTAATTTGGATCAAGACGACACATACGAAATTATGTTCAATCACTTCGTGATTTCACGATGTGCACATGACAATCGGGACGCTACGAACCTCTCTAATTGTGTTGACTTTGGGAACGTTTTACCTTCCTATCATGCACGATAATACTTTTTTCCTA
>NW_022699099.1:0-597 GCF_011630105.1 Anneissia japonica | reverse complement strand
ACCGATAGTTCGTATACTGTAAAGGCAAAATTCGTGTGGCATTACCAACCAACAGGGGGTTTTAAATTAAACTTGACAAGGTTTAAATTCATGTGCCAATACCGTCATTAGGCACGTTGTATAAGGTATTCGTACTTGTGCGTTAAAATTTTAAAATTGTTAATATCACTTTTCAGATAATTTAAAGCACGTTTCAGGTCATTTTGAATATTCCAAAACTTTTCAAAATTTACGCGCCGTACGTTCATTTCCACGCCCACAGCACGTACTAAAGCTGGAAATTACGTTTCGGTTACATGTGTTGGGTTTGTGACACTGTATTAATACTACCATGCGCACGGACGTTAAGACGTATGTGTACACATTCGTAAGTCCTTAAAATGCTCAAAATTACTCTTTTCCTTTAAAATTCATTTTAAAAAAATGCTCAAAATTACTCTTTAAATAGAGCATGTTTTAGCATATAATACTTTTTAATCAGAACCGTGCATGCTTCGTGAGGGTCAAAGTACGGCGGATCACCTAACTCGTCCTCAGTGACGAGTTCAAATCTAGTTATTTCTGTTTTTATTTAGCCTATTTTTTAATTTGTTTCTT
>NW_022699098.1:0-504 GCF_011630105.1 Anneissia japonica | reverse complement strand
ACAATAAATTCAGACATACAAAATATTTCTTTGTGTTTCTTTTCTTTTATTAGTCTTTTTCAACATATTTTTTTTAGTATTTCTTGTCCTAAATTAAAATAAAAATCCGGCCGTACACGATAGACAGAATCAAATGAATCCCATGGCAAATATTACAGTTTTGGTTAGGTGGCCGATGAGCTCACTCTACGCCTGTCTCTTATACGTCCAATGATTGATTGCTGGCGAAAGAGTGTACACGACGATCAGCATAATGATATCCAATTGAAGCAGATGACACGTCTCAAGGTTCGATGCGATCGCCAACTCTTCTATGAAATATTGGACGGTCATTTTCAAAACTGTGTAAAAAAAATCGAAAATTAACAAAATCATCGAAAGCTTGACCATTTGGCCAGGGCGCTCATTACCCGTCCGTTTAGCTATTGCTGCCAAACAAATGTACAAGACAATTAGAGAAACGATAATTTTCAGCAGGTGCATTGTAACTGACTGGTTTCGATC
>NW_022699097.1:0-763 GCF_011630105.1 Anneissia japonica | reverse complement strand
ACGTAATTATCTTTATTATATCTTACAGGGTCAAAGGCTTGTGAGAAGCTGTGTGACCTACTGGTGAACACTCGCTTGCGGAAGGACATACAGAAGCTCAGCCCACATGCACAAACATCAGGAGTAGAGTCGTTCCATGCAACAATACTTCACTTCGCACCTAAATTGCTTGGGTATTCGTACAATGGCATGTTAAGCAGGTACTGTTGGCATTCATTATGAAAATCTTCACCTAGTGTATCATAATACCACCATTAATAATGTAATTTATTAAATATTTGATTTTGTATCTTAGGGTAATTTTGGCTGTATTACATTACAATGAAAATGCTGGACGGACAGCAGCGAAAGATATGGATGGAAATGAACGGTTCTCGTTCGAGTTTCCTAGAGCCAAGAGTGGTGGATACACACTAAAGAAAGTCTTGACAGATGCAACATTTGGTGAGCTATATTAAATTGTTATATATATATATATATATATATATTTATTTATATTTATTTTTTCTGCGTCTCATAGGATACGTTGATGAGCTTATCGCCGAAACAATAGACTTGTGCAGTAGCGGCAAAAAAGATTTGTCTGATGCAATTCCTGAGTTAAGTTCACCACCACCACCTGTATGCTCAACCTTCGATCGGCCAGCCAAAGATGTTGCAGTGGCAGGACACATATCAAGATTTTCCAAGAAGTAGACGTATTTTCAGAAATTATGCTCAAACCAAAAGGCTCTTTTCAGAGCCACCACTTGAACAAAAGAGA
>NW_022699096.1:0-1345 GCF_011630105.1 Anneissia japonica | reverse complement strand
TCTGCATTAATATAATTTAGATTAAATTTCAGAAATTAAAAATTTTAACATTTACGCACATGAAGCCAAAAAATAATTATAGGCTAACTGAATTTAAAAACTGGATGAAAACATTTTTTTTTTAAAACCTTGATTATGCATGATGTATCATTGGGGTAACTATGTAGCCTTTTTGTTTTGTTGAGTATTTACCAGTTTTCTATTCGAAAGGTCTTCTTCGTTAAGTAGGATATTACCACTGCTCAAGTGGGCGTGGTTTAATGAAAAACGACCAGTCGAATACGGCCATTATGACTTGCAAGTCTTCCATTTTGTTATGAACGCAGCATGAATTTGTTACCAAACAGGAAGGTAGCTGTAGATTTTCTTTTGGATGCTGCAACAGCTTCAAGCAAGGCTATTCGATACTAGTCAAAGTTCTTNTATTCTGTCTCTATTTCATGGAGTACAAATAAAGAATTGGATGTGGAGGCTGCCTTAATTACATGATCTCCGCAACTTGCCAGGAACTGAGTTTCAGTCAGAGAAAAGTGAGCTGCAAAACAATGGGAAAAACCAAGTAAATAATATAATTAATGCTAACTCTAAAACACAATTTAGAATATGAGTATGGTAACTCTTTTAGAAAGCCATAATTGACTCTACGTTTCGTTCTTTATTAGAACACTGTCCAGAATGAATAATCTTTAAGTCCAAAATGGTGATGTTTAAAGGTTCGAGCTGTTAAGCTTTCTCGAATAGTAGCATACTGTACATGAACACACTGAGAGTTGTGAAGGTTTTAACTTGGACTTCATGACATCATATGACTGCCGAAATTGCTTCTAAACAGTCTCTTATAGAGTCCTTATTATTTGAAAATACTGATATTATTTATTATCAATTCAATGTTCTAATAAAGAATGAAACATAGAATCTGTTCAGGACATACCACAAATGCTATTAACAGGTACAATATCAGGGTGGACCCATTGTTCGCGTAAATTCAAATAATGTAGACCCATTTTATTAAAAGTAAACCATTTTACGGAAAAATATGAAAAATCTGGACCCATTTTCATAAAATTTTACCCATTTTAGTCTAAATTATAAGAAATTTGGACCCATTTTTCAAAATGAGGACTCATTTATGCATGAAACTGCATTAAATTTGGACCCATATTTTTAAAAATGTGGACCCATTTTTTGTCGACCCATTGGCATTAGAAAAGTGTGTGGGACTGTCCCATTAGTTGGCTAGTAGTAGGCCTAGGCCAATGCCAGCCGAATAATAGTAGTAAAGTTAGGGCCTTTGCTAGCCCGAGCCAGCTTAGGCTAGGCCCTAGGCTATACGGCCTACATCGTT
>NW_022699095.1:0-2571 GCF_011630105.1 Anneissia japonica | reverse complement strand
CACTTTGAATAATTTGAAAGATAAACTTTTCCAAAATCAAGCAGTGAATACTCTCTACCTACTGGGATTATAGTACATACATCAGTATACTCACTTATGATGATAATGATTTTTAAATCATTAAAAATTTCACAGTTTGAAAACTATTGTACAAGCTTATGTTCTGCATTTCCTATCTCTCACATTAATAGCAACAATAATGATGATAATTATGATGACTAGAGCTTCCACCGTTGGCTGTTTCATACATAGTATCGAAACATTTATATTAGGGAGTAATATCTTGTATTGAATGTGAAAGCGAGGTGGTGATTTTGAAACGGATGCTGGTTTCCACTGTTTGTGTTCTTGGGAAAGATGCTATATGTTTTTGGGTAGTGATGAATTCATGACTTGATAGCAATACTGCCTAGGTCAGAGGTGGTTGCATATTAAGCATGATTAATTGTGTATACACCAGAGGGAAAAAGTCCTTCATCCAGAATGAGAGGCACTAAATAAATGCTTAAAAATATATAAAGTATAAAACAATTAAATTTATTACTGGCCAAAATATTTTTCAAAAATAGTGATCTTGTAATATTTTAATTTGTTCCCTAAAACAGGCAGACATGTTTGTGTTCATATGCAAGTATGCTTGTTACATATTCTGACTGCACAGTAAATAATTAAACATCTTTTCACTGCTCTATCCATGAAACCTCTGGTGAATAAATTGCTTATTAGTGCTGACACACTTGTTACTTGTGTCTTTGCCATGCACTTCACATATCAACGTTAACACAACAAACTAACACAATCAGAGTAGTTTGTGTTAGTTCGTGAAAGTATGTGCAATGAAAAATGAAATTTACAGTATGATTTTTGAAGAACTGGTGTAATTACTGTGTATCATGTACTAAATAATGGAGATCCAATCCAAGATAGTATAGTTGTACAAATTGTGATATGTTTTTTCTATGCTACTGTAAATTACCTTCGGGCAAATTCCATGTATCATTAATATACAGTAAAATGCTGTTAAATCAAATCTACATTAACCAAACAAAATAAATATATATTTCTTCAATTGAAGTAGTGACAAAAAAGCTTAACAATCCATAGTAGGTTATAAAGGTGAGTGAACATAATTCAGGTATGCAAGGACCAGATCGGTGTGCCCCTTTTCCAAAGTTAAAGTTCTTGTCTGACCCGGTAGGCATGTAATTCCACAGGATTACTATGCTACACTGTAATGAAATCAACCATAGATTAAAGCTGAATGACAGTCTGTATTTAAGCATCTAGGAGAAGGGATTGGGCTTAACAAATGTCAAGGTGAAGGGGAGGGCAAATTGGACTTATAACAAATGCCAGGATTGAAGTGGAATTTGGCTTAACAAATGCAAGGGTTGAGGGGAATTGGGCTTAGCAAATGCCAGGATTGAGGGCAATTGGGCTTAACAAATGCCAGGATTGAGGGGAATTGGGCTTAACAAATGCCAGGATTGAGGGGAATTGGGCTTAACAAATGCCTAGGTTAAGGTGGAATGGGGCTTAACAAATGCCATGACTGAGGGGAATGGGGCTTTAATGCCAGGGTTAAGGGGAAGGGGCTTAACAAATGCCTTGGTTAAAGGGGAACTGGGCTTAACAAATTCTACGGTTAAGGGGGAATCTTGAGGCTTAACAAATTCCAGGGTTAAGGGGAATGGGACTTTAATGCCAGGGTTAAGCGGGAATGGGGCTTAACAAATCATATGCCAGGGTTAAGGGGGAATGGGCTTAACAAATGCCAGGGTTAAGTGGGAATGGGACTTAACAGATGCCAGAGTTAAGGGGAATGGGGCTTAACAAATACCAGGGTTAAGGAGAATGGGGCTTAACAATAGCAAATATTAAGGTGAAGAGAATCTGAAGAATAAGGAACTGCAGACAGAGAAGGTCTTTAGTAGTACACAGAATGTTGCTTCAAGTTGCAAGTAAACCAGTTTTGAAGCACAACAAAGAGGAATCAATGGTCATGCCTAAATTGTGAGCTGTATTGTATGTTGTAAATACACAATGATTGAATGTAGTATACATGCCTCAAGTTGGAAATGAAAGAACACGATTGGGAAGATGATTTATTCATTACCGTAGTAAAAATACTAATGAATACAAAGATACTCAGGTACTGGAATTTAAGCTTAAAGTGCCTCTGCCACCTATTCTGACAATTTTTATAAACTACAGCGTGTTTATATTTATAAATATATTATAAACACAAGTGTTGGTCATAAATTACGAATAAAATTGATTTTGTACGAAAAAAAAATGAGTTTAAAGTGTCATTTTTGAAAGACCTTAGAAACAAAGAGGTCACTCAATGACGTCATTGGTGACCGACTTTGCCAAACTTCATCCAAGCGCGAAATCAAAACAAACACTGCGACGGTGGCCTAGTGGAGGAAGAAAAGCCCCAACTTCTACCCTAGGCTGTTAGTATATTAGTTTCCCGAGTTTTACACAATATGCCAGTAAATTTTGTTGTAGGGGGTTATAAGTGCACACGAAGTAAATGTTTTACGTTACCTAAAGATAGTAAAAAGA
>NW_022699094.1:0-2484 GCF_011630105.1 Anneissia japonica | reverse complement strand
GAACGGTGAAATTACACTGTTCCCTGCTTCCAGGATGTCGATTCACAATCGATCAACCGGTATAAGATACATGCCAGTGCATATCGAAATGTAACGTGTGCGTTTACAACAGAATACAATAGTACATAGCCCTGCTCCTCAACTTATGGGACGTGACTCAAATTTGAGTCGCCAAAACTTTTCTGAGGGTCGCAAAAAAAACAAACAAACAAACAAACAAAAACAAAAAACAAAACAAAAGAACTTTTGTGAAGTATATCTCGAAATATAGTGGAAAGTATTTCTGCATAACGACCAGTCCTACAAAGGACTCAACAGCTAGAAATCATTGTCAACCTAAAACCTAGAAACAACTCTCATGGTTCACTGTCGCCAATCTCTCCAAGGAAGATTATTAAAATTAGGCAGGAATATACACACATTAACAAGACGTACCAATTAATAAACAACATGTTTAAAATGATTAGTTGCTTTTTTGCTTTTTAAGTTCGTTTGAATATTTTAACGAATGGGTGGGGACGTACAAACTTTAAAAAAAAAAATTTATATTCGCCCTGTTAGCGTCGCTCAAGCCGACTGTACACTAGTAATAAATTGTCATTCTTGTAAAAATTTCAAAACTGTTTTTCTTCGCCATTATCATTTTCAAGATAAGATAAGATAAGATAAAAAAAAACTTCCTTTTTCGATTACGAATATCACTCTTTGGATTAAAATTTAAATTGTACAAACGTTAAAATTCTACTAAATACTAAGTTGTGAATATATTCATGAACCATTCAAAGCACTTATTAGCAGCATATTGCTTTGATTTATAAGGAACAACGATCACATAAAAATAAGATGGTAAAATTCCCACATAAAAATAAGATGGTAAAACCCGCAAATAATTTACATAGCTCCGCCTTTTTGAGCAGCATTGTAATGTACGACAGTTTCATTGAAAGAAGGTCGAGACAGTACATAACATGTATTTGTTTCCTTGTAAAATAGGATGGAATTAGTACAGTACTTTTATTCGGATTCGTTGGAATTTGAATAGGCTAAGATCGCGGTATTCAGTTTTAATATAACTGATTTCTATTTGAAGGTTCTAGAAATACTCAACATGTTAAGTTTAATAATAATACTGGGAGTATTTTACATAAAGATGTCTGCACCAACTTCGATGCTGACACCTTTTTCCTGCTACCCGTTCAACCCGTTCCAAATCAACGGAACACAGGCACCGAACACCACAGTCTGTCCACACGGATGCTATTGTGCATACTGCAGAATTCCAGCTGACAAACATTTATTGTCCTTTCGACATAAAGTTTACTGCAATAAGAGACCATATACTCATATTCCTTCAGCATCGATTCCGGTGGATGTAAGTTTTTTATCCATGAACCAAAATTATATTGCTGGCATCAGCGGCGATAGCCTGGTGCACTTCACTCAGCTACAAGAATTGTATTTGAATTACAATAGTTTATTATCATCTAAGATGGATGATCATATATTTGATAGCCAAGTTAACTTGATATTTTTGCATCTGGATTACAATCGTGGATTAGCTAACATTCGCAAAAGTTGGTTTCTTAAGTTGGTATCCTTACAATCTATATACATTCAGCATTCGGTTGTTAAGACTCTCGAAAAGGGTTTGTTTGATAATTGTCTTCAACTTCAAACAATCTCTCTTACCGGAAATCAGATAGCTAAACTCCCTATCGATCTATTTCACAACCTTCCATTTCTGAAAAATATTGATATTGAGTCGAATGACATCGGTTTACTCCCTTCATACCTATTTTTTGGATCACCGAACGTGACGCGGTTTTTCGTGCAAAAAAACAAGGTGACAACAATCAGTCAAAAAGTTGGATTCCAGGAGTTGACCAAGTTGATTGCTCTTGGAATTGAGTACAATCCATTAGTTTGTGATTGTAACCTGGTATGGTTTCGTAACTGGATTAACCAAACCAAAGCAACACTTATGGAACTCGAGCACGCTACATGTAAAAACAAGGATGGAATTAGTCTAGTTAGCTTTGATGCAAATTCTCTTAGATGCTATGGTATTGCGATAATTACCGTCATTAGTACATGTAGTTCAGTAGTGTTCTTAGTCGTTGTATCTATAATCATATACACGTTCCGGTGGGATATCAGGTAAAATTTTGATGGACATCATTTTGTGTTTTACTGTGTCGGTGATGAATATACTCTCTTTTTTTAAAATCTAAAATACCCATAATAATTCAAAAAAATGTTAAGCTTACATTGCTTATCGTCACCAATGTCAGCGCATAACTTAAATAGGAATTAACATTTTCAGTGAGTTATGGTAGCAATAAAACAAAAAAATACAAAAAAAAAATTATAAAATAATAATAATTGAATTATATATGGATGATTTGCCTATCAAAGATTCTTTTTTCATTATATAAAGCTTAAGATGAGCATTGTACTAGTACTATAAATAGAGAGAAAAAAAGA
>NW_022699093.1:479-657 GCF_011630105.1 Anneissia japonica | reverse complement strand
GAAAAAGTAATAAAAATTGGGGGTCACCTTTCATCCTGAGGAACTATAACTGTTTAAAAAAAGGCACAATTTTGACTCATTTTGACTGAAAATTGACAAAAACGCACAAATGCACACGTATCTTAGATGTGCGCGTACTGCACTATTATTAGACGTAAAATTACTGAAAAAAATGCAA
>NW_022699093.1:0-470 GCF_011630105.1 Anneissia japonica | reverse complement strand
TACTGAAAAAAATGCAAATATGTCATTACAGTGTAAGAAACTTAAAATATGTCAAAAATTGTAATTTGAGTCATCTGCACGCGCTGCGCGCGCGAAAATGCGCGCGCGAGCCAAAATTTTGTAAGAAAGTTGAAATGCTCAGAATCACCTGAAACGTACACAAATTTAGTCAAAACGTGATTTTGAGCAAATTTAATATTTAGCGCACGCGTACGTACGCGTAATGAGCTGCAATTCGGACAACACTGTACATATGGATAGTACTTGACATGAAAATTACTTGTGTCAGGTTTCAATGAAAAATTCTTTACGGTGATGAATTTATGACCAATCAAACATTTTGCTACGTAAAACGCAAAATTGCGCGTAGATGACGTCACGCGTGACTGATCACGCTGAAAAGCCTATTGTATCGATTCCACCCCAAGACTAATGATTGTTGAAGATATCATGTTGATTGGTTAAAGCAA
>NW_022699092.1:0-635 GCF_011630105.1 Anneissia japonica | reverse complement strand
CGGCATACATTGTCTTAGCCTGCATCCTGCTGTAAAACGGGCATGTCTGTTCTCTTTGATTGTTTAACGCTCATGTCAAAGGTCATCTTAAAACATAATCAAATAGGGCTGCGCCCATTGGCATATAGCAGCGAGTATTATAAAGGTCTACAAGTCTGTCGATAGTGTTATTATATATTATATTGCTGTGATTATTTCACATGTCTCGAAGGTTAATCTATAGTAAACGTGCCTAATGATTAACACAGTATTTTTAGTGATTTATTTTTCAAGTACCGGCAAATGTTGATTTATTGTTTAAGCCGATGGGTTCATGATTTGATGATAACCATGTATCTAACAGTGTCACTACTGAGTATATTATCAAACAGATTTGTTTTATGTATTAGATGATGTACAGTCTTAAAAACATTATGATGGCAGATGAGTGCTTATTGCTTATTATTGGATAGTTGCGCCATAGTTTCGTAAGTGTACTCTATAATATTGACTGACACTGCAGTTCTTATTATTATATTATGGTTATGAGTCATGCTTTGCTTTATTAATATTGTACTCGATTACTGAATGACTCTTATATTTAATTGATAATGTTTAATAATCCACTTTCATTCCGATGGTTCTTTGCAGTAAAT
>NW_022699091.1:2895-5470 GCF_011630105.1 Anneissia japonica | reverse complement strand
GCTCTCTTTGCAAGCACATCTAACATCTAAGGAAAGAAGAGCTTAGATTGGTACCAGATAAAATTATTTTGTTATCCACATTAATACATTATGCTAATTTTCATCTTTGTAAGCGCATAAGACATTGCAACATATTTCTGTGACAGTCTTTTGAAGTGTGTAAAGCTCCATTATCCCATACATAGTCAAAATATTGGGGGGATGATACAATGGACCATCTTGTCAAATATTGGTGGGGGGATATATCCCCATCCCCCGGGATCTACGCCTATGATTGAAGTCAACCATCAGACCAAAATATTGCTATATAAGATAAGATAATTTGTTTTCTTTTTTTTTTTAGAACAAAACATTCCTATTAACAAAACAAAAGTTCGGGACCAAGGGTGACCGAATAGTGCAGTAGGCCAGTGTTAAATGGTATACCTTTTTTTTTTTTAACTTTGCGGCAAAAGTGTCTCACGTATTGGACCAGACAGAGTTGCCCAACAATACGACCCCTCACTTTCCCCGACCCCACATAGGAGAAAAATTAAACATCGTCAGGAAGAAACAACATTCATTGACGGTTTTTATCATGCAGCCCTTGGTTATGCCCACTTAGGCTCTTGTCGTGGACCAGCGACCTTTCCTCTGGGACCCCCCCCCCCCCATAAAAACATCAAAATGCTCAGAACTGTTCAATTCTGGTGATGTCATGTACTTTGGTTGGCAACTACGGTACAATTTTTCCTAAGCTGATGGTGAAATAATAATAATAATAATAATCTTGCGTGAAGTGTGAAGCATGAATGCATTTTATCAAAAATGGAAATCAGTGGCATAGCTACGGGCAGTGCAGACAGTGTGAAGTACTGGGGCCCAGGGCTATGGGGGCGCCACTCATAAATTGACCTAAAATAATAATAATTTAAAGTAATTTCAGACTTAATATTTTTCAAGAGCGGCCCCTCAATAATATTCGGTTTTTAGAGGAGTAATTATTGATTACTGTGTTGATTTCAGTGGGTGTATTCAAGGGTGCCCCAGTCGGACCACCCCCCCCCCCTGCTATTTTTTTTTTAATTCTAAAAGAAATGAGGAAAAGGGAAAATTTTAAAATTTGAGTCTGAGAGAGCCATTTCCTACCATCTAGAAGTGCTATAATCATATTTTTATTCGTATTACTCAGCCCCAACAATGGTGGGGTGAGGTGGCCTTCATCCTCCACTGTAAACAATTTCTCCCTGACTCCACTATTTTGAATTTCTGAGAACTTTAGGGAATTCTCTTATCAAATCATAGGGCGCGAAAATTAATCTTGCACTGCAGCCCTTTCGTACCTAGCTACGCCGCTGGTGGAAATGTGGAGTGTGCTAGATGAAGGTAGTGGCGCTATGTTGCAAAATAACGGTGATATGAGGCGATTAAATTCTTGAGGAGTATTCTTTTTGGACATTTTCAATGGGGAACGACTGGGGTGCTCTGGATGGTTGAAGCATCACCGCGCAATCACTAAATACACCATTGAGGCATTTGATGTTTTGTTGATGATTAAGTTAACGGCGCTAGGTCTCGGTGATTTTTAACTACTTGAGTGTGATTTTTTTCAAACATTCTCAATGGAGGGAGAGAAATGACGGGGAGCGAGTTTTATTTTTAGGAAACGAAGGGGTAATGTGCCGCTGTGCATCATTCAAATACACCACTGGAGGATATCTGTGGTATATATTAGGGATACCTGTCTATATTTATATACTGTGTTCCAAAGTACCCAATTCTGGAGCACTTTGAGGAATGTCTGTAAGCCTAAAACTAACCTAACACATTAGCTTATAAGCCTATTTAATCTGGTTTCGATTTTCCAGATTCTATGGCAGACGTCATAATGTTATGCATATTTGTACAAATCTTGTATTGTTGTGTTATATTAAAAACCAAAACAAGTGTCACATTTTGTGGTTTTCAAAAGCAAATAGCATTAATAAGACTTATTTTTTTTAAATAAATGTAGGTAAAGTTGAGAGTTTATTTTAACCAAAAACTAGAGCAAGGATCGTAGAATATCTATACTTTGAGAACCAGCCAAACCGAACAGGCAAAATTCTTTCCTTCAGGGGCAGATTTATTAGCGCTTATATTTATTACATAACTAAGTTTATTACAGTCAAAGTTCAATAGTTAGCTGTAGTTTAAAACAATAAATCCCTGGCATTCAATCCCCCAGACCGAAGACCAACTCCGGTCCGGGAAAGATTTTATGCACACTAAAATAGAAATAGAGGGATACCTCAATTTATTTGGAGCACAGTATAGAATAAGATGTGTATAAGAGACAGGCGCGGGGGTGGGGGGAGGAGGGGGAAAACTGCCCCTCCCCTGACAGTTTTTACCGGACTGACCAAGCTGTCGTACTAATAAGAGAAAAGAAAGAGGGGAGAGGGAGGGAAAGAGAAAGAACAGGAAAAGAAAAGAAAAAGACAAAAAGAGAAAAATAAAGACAAGAATAAAAAGGAAGATATCATAATGACCAGACTCACAACACCCTGCAACCCCTTCTCCACTTCAAAAACTGCCATAACTCCTTTGATCTATG
>NW_022699091.1:1106-2627 GCF_011630105.1 Anneissia japonica | reverse complement strand
ATACACATCTATATATATATATATATATATATATATAATATAATATAACGTAACAGTAATGAAACGCAAATACGTAAGATGTTGACTTTAGAAACACTAAAATTTATTTGGCGAATAATTTCGGCTACTTCTGTGGTCTTTGTCAACGCTTGTATGAAATGAACATAATTGAAAAAGTATCTTGGTAATTAAACGGTGATATGAAGTGATTTTTATCTTTGTGGTGATTTCTTCCGACATTTTCATGGGGGGGGGGGGGGGGCGACTCGAAGACCTTTTTGATTAGTGGGGGAGTGAAGGGGCCACGCCGATTCCCCTAGACACGTCACTGAAGGATACCTTTGATGTCTCAAGATAACCGTCCTTTTGTCGAATTGCATTATTGGTTAAAATTAATATACTCTGCTCCAGTGGACCTAATTTGGAGCCACTGGAGCAATAAAATAGAATAGGGATACCAGTATAGTAGCTAGGAATCCTGATGGAATAGGGATGGGGATGGCATTTGAAATAGAAGGATGGCTGAAGCTTTGGGAGAGGGGTGGGTGTGGAGTGGGCTCGATGGTGACGCAAACTAACGGTGATATGAGGCGATTAATAACTTCTTGAGCGTATTTTTTCGGACATTTTCAATGGGGGAACGACTGGGAGCTTTGGGATGGTGAAGCGTCCCCGCGCACCCCTAAATAGGCAACTGAGGTGTACATTATGAACGACAGGGAGCGAGTTTTTATTTTAGGAAGAGGTCATGAGCCGCCACTACGCCACTGGAGGATATCTGTGATAAATAATAGGGATAACTGTCTATTTTTATACGCTGTGTTCCAGTGTACCAAATTCTGCACCGCTGGAGCACCCTGAGGAATGTCTGTAACCCTAAAACTAACCGTACACATTATATTTTAATATGGTTAGGATTTCTAGATTATATGGCAGATGTCATAATGTTATGCATCACTTTGTGCAAATATTCTTGTATTGTTAATTGTTATATTAAAAACCGAAAAAACTGTTACATTTTGTGAATTTCAAAAGGGAACAGCATTTATAACACTTGTCCTAATTATGATTAAAATATTGAGATAACTGACTTTGGGAACCGGCAAAGACGAAAAGGCAAAATTAATTTATTCCGGTGCAAATTTATAGCACATAAGTTATCAAAACTAATGTATTGCAAGTCCAATAGTACAGTAAGCTCTAGTTTCAAACAATATAAGCCTGGTATTCAACCCCCATTGCTACCCAACATGGCTAAAAATAATCATTTTTTTCCTCCCGATTTTCAGTACAGTCTGCCTACTCTGGTCAGCATTAGTTACCAAGTGTTCGGATTTATTATTACGTCTGGATTATTCGTATATATCATATATAGGTATCGTATATATACCACCTTGGAAAATGATATTAATTTTTTTTTTCTAAACAGCAAGAATTCAGTTATTCGACCTATTGTACTTATCAAAGTAAAAAAAGGGTAAGATTTTTAAATTTTTTTTTTTTTTTTTTTTTTTTTTACGG
>NW_022699091.1:0-1076 GCF_011630105.1 Anneissia japonica | reverse complement strand
CTTCAATCCTCCCTGCTTCAATTTTACATTTTATCAAAAGTATCACATGATTAAGGCAGGGGAGGTGTTAGCTCTCTCCTGATTAAGGTAACCAATCAAAACTTCCAAATGCTTGAGAACCTTGTAAGGCAGCCAATCAGAACGTTTGACTGAATGCTTGACAATAACACTTATTGCTGTGTATGTCACAGCATGGAGGGTCACAGCCAACCACTATCATTAACCTGTTAGCGTACTGTATACACAACTACTGCACTGAGTAAACCACACTCACCAACCTAAAAGTACTGCAATCTACACGCAAAGAAGATGACTTCACAGCAATGCACAGCGTAAGTTTTATATATATTATTTTACATGTGTTTACAATTACGTCATAACTTAATTTTATACATTTCTAACTTGCATTTTGTTTAATTGATTAAATAATGTTTGAAATGAATGGAATCTTCATTACAGTATAATGATTTTTTTTATAGTGAACTTCTTGATGTCGTAAAATTGACATAGGTATTTTATTATTAGCCAAGAAATAAATCAAGCATTTATGTTAGCGTACTGTATAAAACTAAAAAAAAAAGTAATGTTATCTACAACCAACAAAATAGTTTCACCGCAACATACAGTGTAAGTGTTTTTTACATGTGTTTAGACTTACGTCACAACTTAATTTTATACATTTCTAACTCTTCCATTTTGTTTAATTGATTAAATAATGTTGGAAATGAATAGAAAATTTACTACAGTATAATGAAATTTTATAGCAAACTTTTTCATGTTCTAAAATCGACATCAGTATTTTATTATTAGCAAAGAAATCAATCACTAATTTATGTAAATGATTGTTTTTCTTAATTAATTCTCTGTTCCTTCTTTTAAATAACTTGAAGCATTATCAAAACCTAATGATAGACTATAATAATGATGATGCTAATAATCATTCAGACCACAGGACCTCCTTCAAAATTAACAAACCCGCCTCCGTTCCATTGAGGGCGTACAGTATTCCTAGTGGGTCCGACGAATTACCCAAATGATAGGGAATTACCCAAATGATACCCAAATGATACCCAAAT
>NW_022699090.1:0-716 GCF_011630105.1 Anneissia japonica | reverse complement strand
GTTAGGGTTAGGGTTAGAGTTAGGGTTAGGGTTAGGGTTGGGGTTAGGGTTAGGGTTAGGGTTAAGCAAAGTGAGATAGCCTGAAACAAACATTATTCCATTGAAAGTTTGAAGTTTTTTGGAAAAGTATTCGAAATATGGCGGAAAGTCAAAAATTGGCACTAAGATCTCAACTCGGCGAGATAAGCACTTTTGTGCAAAAAGTGACAATGTAAAAAAGTTGCGTCAAAACGTAATTTTTTTTGTTAGGCACGGTGAGATAGCCTGAAACAAACACTATTCCATTGAAAGTTTGAAGTTTTTCGGAAAAGTACTCGAAATATGGCGGAAAGTAAAAAATTTGCACTAAATGCTCAACTCGGCGAGATAAGCACTTTTGTGCAAAAAGTGACAATGTTAAAATGTTGAGTCAAAAATGTAATTTTTTTTTGTTAGTTTAGTGTTAGGGTTAGTGTTAGGGTTAGAGTTAGGGTTAGGGTTAGAGCTAGGGTTAGGGTTAGTGTTAGGGTTAGGGTTGAGGTTAGGGTTAGGGTTAGGGTTAGGCAAAGTGAGGTAGGCTGAAACAAACACTATTCCATTAAAAGTTTAAAGTTTTTCGGAAAAGTACTCGAAATATTTCGGAAAGTCAAAAATTTGCACTAAGATCTCAAATCGGCGAGATAAGCACTTTTGTGTAAAAAGTGACAATGTTAAAAAGTTGTGTCAAAATACAATTT
>NW_022699089.1:0-622 GCF_011630105.1 Anneissia japonica | reverse complement strand
GGAGGAAGAGGAGAAGGGAGAACATGAAAAGAAAGGAGAAGGAAAGGAATAAAAAAGAATATTATTAGTCACTTTTGGTAGTTATGGTTGTCATATTCTTCAAATTACAAGGACTTTTTTTAGGTGTGTTCCAAATTTAAGAATAACAAATGAACATGTCTTAGTGCAATGACTGAGTAATTCACTAAAATTTGGACTGCTCCATTCGGCTAGTCTCCGCCTTGTCGAGTTGGGCAGCCCATCTCTTAGTCATGGAATATTCCTTTCATTGTACTCATCATTAATGTTTACTTTTCTATCATTTTAGATTCGTTTTTTTTCTATCATTTTAGTTTTTTTTTTTTTTTTTTTTTTTTTTTGCATATTTTCTTTGTATTTTGTGAAATGTTGCTTGTTATTTAAATGCACCACCAGTGTGTGCCACCGTTCAGTAATTGCTTGTCTATTATTTTAGGATTTATCTTGGTTAATTTCTTACAGTGTTTTTATTTTTATTTTCATCTGTTGTATATTTTTCATTCATACGTGTAAACGCTGAATAAAGACACAGGTATGTTATTCAATTCAATTCAAAAATACATTTATTTTCTTCCATTTGCAATTGAATAACAGAGTTCATTAA
>NW_022699088.1:8165-13289 GCF_011630105.1 Anneissia japonica | reverse complement strand
GTTCTGGTATACTAAGTCTGCATATTACATAACATTATAACAATACATTACGTTATCGTTTTCAGAGTACGGTATTCATGTAATTTTATATTATCAGCTGGATTATGAAATTATTGTGTGAGCGGTTGACGCAACGGTTGCTTTTCGTCGGTCTCTCAACTTAGAGGACGGGTTTTCAAACTTTGCTGTGCATTTCACAGATACGATTTCACTCCTATCTTTGGACAAGACACATTACCTAAATTTGTCTCTCTTCACACACCCACCACCTTTCCACACTGATTTTTTAAGGCGACGAGGAAAGGAACTGACCACCCTACACAGTATTCCGAGGCTTAGTACGATGGGCTCTTAACAGCTCATTCCCCTACGCTTAATGATGAATACAGCATTACCTTCAGGGGCATATCCAGAGATGTCCGAAAGTGGGGGCCGAAAGGGGTCTAGCCGCATAAAGTGGGGCCGACCGAGATAACACCACCCTAGGTGGTCCAGGGGCATGCCTCCGATTTTTTTTTTTTTTTTTTTTTTTGAGGCGATTGGAGCGATTATTTTTTCCTTCTTTTTTTTGTTTTTTTTTTTTTTTTTTTTTTACTTTCCAAAAGAAGCCGGGCCTCTCCCTCCCCCTTAAATCCGCTCCTAATTTTCCCTTTACATTTAGCTGCATTAAAAACATACACGGAAATTATTTTATCCATACATATAGGTGGTTTTCCTTTACATAAATAAAAAATGAAATTCTTAAAATTAATACAAACCGTTTTTAAAAATTCCCAGATCTGTCCGACCTAAAATCCCGTAAAACAAATATATTTACAAAAAAGACGTTTTTCAAAGAGAGGGAAATGAGTTTCAAGTTTTATAACTACTGATTTGCTACTGAACTATGCATTTAACCCAGTGGTTGACATTTTACCAGTTAAATTATAATATATATATTACGAGGTGAATGTAGGTCAGTCTAAAATTAGGCCTAGCCACATAGTCCTACAGAAATCTTTCGGGTGGTTCTCTAGCGCCCTCATAGTCGAGCACTCTAAAGGCTGGTTTACTGACGCTTACTGTTCGTTCGAATAGCATCTATTCCGATTGCGTCGCGGGACGGACGGGACAGCGAAATGCAGTGAACGATTGGAGTGAAAACATTGTAGAGATAGTGCAGCGATTTTACGTAAACTGGTTTTATCAACAACATTGCAAGTAGCAGGATGGATATTTTAGAATGATAAAAATGATCATAAACATTTTGATGGTTTGTAAAACAAACAAAAAATTGCTTGTGCCTGCTTGTGGGAAAACAAGCGTATTTATGGATAGGCCAACTTGTGTTTTCACGAACAGGCAAAGATGCGAACCAACCAACTTGCAACTGACCATGAGACAATTTTGTTAATAAGTCAATATCTTACCTAAAGAAACAAGGTCAATCGAGGAGAAAAGCCCATTGGAATCTGATCCCATGTAATGCGGTACAGGTTGTAGATCATCTTCTCTACATACTGGGACATCCAAGGAACTCGATTTGTATTTCAAGATGTAAGTTGAATAAGTTAAACACGAACTGTTTTTTAAACCAACGGCATGAATACAATACGTTGATGGCACTGCGTTGGCATGTAGCACGAAGTCGTACCTATGTAGAAATGTCAATGTAATTATTATTATTATTATCATTATTATTATTATTATTGTTATTATTATTATTATTATTATTATTATTATTCAATTAAATTACGTACCAATTGTAGAATTTTTACTACTTTAGATTCTACTAAACTTACCAATTAACCAAAAATAGAAACAATTGTAATAATCGTAACTAACCTTTCCCCCGATCCTATTTTTAAAGAACCTATTTCGTGCGGGATTGTCTCGTGGCCGTCTGTACCAATTATGGTCATATTGTGGTTTTCAATGTAAAATTCAGTTGTGCAAGCTGCCACAAATGCACCAATCAGTCGCACCCTGTACCTCATGCCTGCTTCAACTTCAAACATTGCTTTGGGTGTTTTGTAAGCCTGACCACTTTCGTCAAAGAAGTCAATTCTTTCTCCTTTACCATTCATCAAAATAGTAATTGACGGGGTTCTTGGATACATAGCAGGAACATTGGCCTTAAGTGCTATTTCCACGGCTACTATATCAGACCAATCCGTTAGCATCATAATATGTTCCGGTAGATCAAAGTCGTACTCTTTACTGTTAATCAAGATGTTTACTCCAATCCATTCAAATAATAACAATAGGTATACTGTAATATGATAATAATAATATTAATAATAATAATAATAATAATAATAATAATAATTTTAATAATAATAATAATTATGATGACGACGATGACGATGATTTAATCCCCTAGTTTAGATATTATAGTTTTGGGCACAATGCTATACTCGTAAAGTTTGTTTTAATAACTTTCAACATGCACTTTTGTAATATTTTTTAACCAAAAAATGAAATGTAAGGGTACTCAATGTAAGTAAACTATATTTAAATGCATCTTACATAGTGTATTAAAACGACGTTAATAATTTTAGATCTAAATCTCAACTTATTTTAGTAATGTTGTTTTTCTCCAAAATATTACCTGAATGCTCGGTCCGGGAAATGTGCCATTTACAACGGCCGCAGGTCTTGAAGACCCGTCAACAGGTACACACTTTTCGAGATTACAGTCTTCTTTCTTTAGCGGACAGTCCCCACAATGACCTGACATTGTCTGGATCCATTCAACATTTAGGTCGTACTCGCATATCATTGGTTTAGGCGGATATTCGCACTTTCGGTAGCAATTACTTGAAATCACAGGCCTGTTGACGACAGACTCTTTTATTTTACATTCTAAAGGTTGACCTAAAAGCAAATGATATTAATATTATTAATATTATTATTATTATCATTAATAATATTATTATATTATTATTATTATTATTATTCTCATCATAACCATCATGATTATTATTATTATTATTATTATTATTATTGAAGTTACTAGAGTAGAACTACATTACAACGTCATCTTTATTTATTGCTTTTACCTTTATCTTTGTATTGTAATTGTTATTCATTTTTCCAATACATAGCCATTTATTATTGGCTCTCGATCAAGGCATTTCGGTTGGCACGATAAAGTTTTCTCGAATTAAGACTTAGATGCAGGTCCGTGCCTCGCTCGTGTGCCCCTGCGGCTTCCCCATAGAGACCCTGTTAATCTCTGTTAACATTGCTAGATACCCTGTCGGACAGCTTAAAGCAACCCGACAAAACTGCTAAAAAGTACCATAAATACTGTATTAAATAAAAAATAAAAAAAAAGAACTCTTACCATATTTTACAAGAAGTGAAAACACTATAGGAATTAACGGGATGATTTGAGTCATCGCAACGTGCGTGTACAGTGAACGGTCTACTAATCAGAACAAAACATAAGATAGCTTATAGTTCCATAAATATACAACATGTAGAAGCGATGGTACAATAGTACCGGTATGTGTTTTGTCTTTTTTGTGTTGGTGGCTGGGGGTAAAGATGAGGGTACCTTTTCAAATGGCAAGACGTGGCTGCCCTCTTTGACCCTATAACATTGTATAAAAATAATTTTTAAATCATATAAATGTAGAAGAATAAATATAAACATATCAATTTTATTTTCCTTTATTTTATTTCACAAATACATCCAAAAGGCGTTTGCCAATTACAGGACACCTTCTTATAGAGTCCGTGTACATTTTGTCCAGACATAGTTAGACACACCTTGTGGTTGAATCCACTCCTGTCATATTTAGGCATGTTATTTGAAGTCTTTATATTTCTTTTTGTACGTGGTGGTGGTACAATCGGTTAAAGCAGGGCCGTGACGGGAACGCTTCTCATGATTTCACAGGACGCCTTATAAATATAGAGATATATTTTAAAATACGTACTGTATAAAACAATGCATTTAAAATACATATACATGTATAAAATACATACATATTTTTATATATTTATTGTAACTCATCCTTGTTTTTGTGCATTAACTTTTGTATGTGTTTGATATATATTTAACTAACTTTTTCTATATCTTGTGGTATTTTTTATTTTTTAATGTAACAAGGGAAACAAATCTCATGATATCGTTATGACAATAAAGAATAATCTAAATCTGAATCTGATAATTGAAATTTTATGATGTAATTTTATGCCATCATGATACTATGAGTAGCTGGACTCGCATCTGATTCAAACCCAAATTCGGACCGAGTTTCCGTCAATTTCGATTTCTTATCGGTTCGGTAGGCCTTCCGATCCGAAAACTCGACAATCTATTACGATTTGAGTGATACTGATTTACACATTAGTAGGCCTATCACTCAAAAACTCGGCTATTATTACAATTTGAGTGAACATGTCATTCTATGTATGTATAAGATAAATATTTATTAGCTAAATTTTGGGGGAAATTTATCTGATTTTCATTTTGTTATTTGTTATTTGTTATTTTAGAATTCATAAAGCGCCTATTCCTTTAGGTTACAAAGCGATTTGTTTTCCCTGGTCATTGGGTCCACATGCTTAAGTGTTGCTGCCATATTGTCGCAGTAGCAGGCAACCCCACCAGGTACCCATTTATACTCCTGGGTGGAGAGAAGCAATGTAGATAAGGTGCCTTGCTCAAGGACACAATCGAAATGCACAATGCATTTACAGTGTACTGTTGTGGATGCGGCAGATCAAATCAATTTACAATACTTCTTTAGTACATTGCCTATATGAGCACCATTTTCATTACTGCCTTGAATTTATCACTAATAATTGTGGCTATTATTATTATTATTATTAATAATAATAATAATAATAATAATAATAATAATAATAATAATAATAATAATAATAATAATAATACATTTCTTTCATAGCGATAACATCTGGAGAGGCCTCAATGAGCTTTACACAATTTAAAATGTATAACTAAAATATATTAGTAATTATATATACATGATGTTCCTATATATAGGCATGTCACCTGTTTTTGTAAATACAATTTTATAGCATTGACAAGGCATTTGACTGTAGCAGAGATATACAGTATGAAATAGGTAAATACTGAAATATAACGCTAAAAAATGAATAGTTTCTCTC
>NW_022699088.1:6187-7366 GCF_011630105.1 Anneissia japonica | reverse complement strand
GACAAGGTATATATACTTTATATATATATATATATATATACCATACGGTATATATACTGTATATATATATATATATATATATATATATATATATATATATATTTGTGTCGGTGTGTGGGTGTGTGTAGGTTCCACGTATGTCTTGATAATGTAAATAAGCAATCGATCGAAGTAGAAACCTATACGTTGACATTATTATTATTATTATTTTTGTAGGACAAGATATGTGATAGGCCGAAACATGACACTCTCCTCACATAGATATTTGCCAGTCGCCATGATGAGACAAACATACCACAACATTTGCCATGAGTACAACCACCCAAAATTGGCATCTACGAAAGAAGGTGGTACAAAGCATACAAGCACCCAGCAAGACGTTAGCAAGAAACACTCTGGTTGTTTGCTGAAACTTGTAATGAAAGCTACACACACAATTTAAGGTGAGCAAAAGAAAATTAAGTGAACATCTCATCACTGTTCAGCCAGAGTACTTGAAACAAATATATTGGAATGGTAAAAAAATATCAGCATGGTGTGTCAGTTTTATTAAGAAACAACAATAATACATTACATACTAGCCGACAGGAAGGCTTCAATCAAGTAATTAACAAATCTGAAAATACAGTCAATTGATGAATGTCTTTTCAGATTAGTACATACAGTATCTCAGTATGGTATGTTATTGATAAAGCAGCAAATACCAATGTTTCATTTTTGATTTTTAACAAACCTGGTTTTGCATTATTGTAACTACTGTATTTATTCCTCAATAGGAGCAAATTACTGGATCAGATGGATGTGATGCAAACAATTCCATCTGTGTGGACATGATGAAATGGACATGTCCAATCCATGGTTAGCAGAAGGTGACAATGCTCAGAGCTCTGCAGCAAGTGATTGAATCCAAAATATTTCCAAAGAATTAAATTAAAATGATTTATCTAGTGATTTTTTTTCTGAAGATATACTGAAATGCCACACACAGTTTTTGTTTTTTACGCATCTGGTTTATATTGCAGCATCTGGTTTATGTTGCATGCCAAATTTATAAGAAATAAATAAAAACTGTACCAGTATTACTGTACCTGTTTCACTTGCAAAATACCTTTAATATTATTAAATGGTATTATAATCCCATTCAATAGTAATCCTTTTGAGGCAAATATGTGACCCAGA
>NW_022699088.1:4446-6176 GCF_011630105.1 Anneissia japonica | reverse complement strand
TGACCCAGATTTAGAAAACAAATTGTGAGGATTAATTTTGAAATATGTAATGTGCGAATTTGATAGTACAGTATGAAAATGTGGCTCAATATACAGTATACAGGAACAACTATTTTAATATGTGGCTTTTTACAGTCTTGTGTAAAGTTATTCTATGAAACTGCTTATTTTTTAAATGTCTGGATTATGCCTATGTCTGCATGCTGATCAATTTGGTATTGGAATTTAAGAAAAAGCTTCAATTTATTTGCTGTACACCATTTTTTTGTTTATTATTTTAAAATACAGTAGTTGAACTTGCCTATGTCATATCCAAAATGCCATTGAGAAATTGTTTGACCCTAACAAAATTTGACTTCCACTTACGGTAATGGAAAACACAACAATTCGGCATGTAAAATTAGATCGACTTAGAAATTCTTAGAGTATATTATTAGTCGTCTTAGGCAAGTTTAACTGCACTGCTCTATTTATCATGTCTGATTGTCTTGTATTATTTACCATAGCCAAGATTTCTTCTTTCATGATGATATTCAACATCCATATTTTTGGTGCTTCACTTAGTTATTGTTGTACATACAGCAAATTCAAGACTACTGGTGTTATTAAATACATATTTTGAAACAATTTATCATCCTTGTACATTGCAAATAATTTATTACAAGTGTATTTTCTCACAGTTAATATAAAATTGTTTTACTGTACACAGATTAAAGCAGTCAGGTATTAGAATATATATCACTACATTTTACACACTCTATTTATTATCAAAATATTATATATATATGGATTTATAGTTGCTATAGTTTATACCAATGTAAAGAATAGGGAAGTACAAGTTACATTTATTTACTGTACACAAAATTCTAATTCATACTGTATTAGCTTAAAATTTTAAAATATGAGACGAGAGTGGGGAAGATACAAAAAACATTGTACTGTACTTAACGACAAAATGTTCTTGAAATCAACTTTGCTGGCCTATCCGCATCAATAGCAACAATTTCAATTACAGACTAGGTCTGGAAGGTTACACACAACTGACTGGTCCAGATATACAAAAGCTCTAGGCCTGTGCTGACAAAATTCCCTTTCATGAGTGATGAGATTGTCAAAAAAACAGAGCACAGTTGTCACATGAATTGTCAAGAATGAATCTATTTACATAAGATCTGTTGCATTAATGAGGATGGACTTATCAGGTATCTTCCATAACAATTTATAAATAATTCTTCCAACACAAAGTTTATTTCATCATCTATAGCATCAAAAAACCCAGGGCAGTCTTCACAGCTTCTGGGAACTTGTCCCTAATCGCCCACACAGTGCAAGAAGATGGGATGAACCTTCTGTCAGATTTCTTTAGCCTGTTAAACACCTACCAAATGAAAGCCATTGATATCCAACATGTCGGCATTTCCTGTAAGAAGAGAAGTACAATAAAAAGTTTGAAGAGACTAGTTAAAAAAAAATCAGAGTGACTATTCTTACACCATTCAAAAATAATTAGTATTGATATTACAATGTCTTTATAAGGAATTAATCATTCTGGCACTAATCATCAATGATAATTTTTGTTGAAAATATGTAAATATGTATGGTGTAACATAGCAATTATTTTATTAATATACAATTATTTTGAATAGAATTATTTATTTCATTAATATAATATTTTTTGTAATATAAAAATAAAAATTAGTTTAAAAATTACAAATGAAGATAAAACATAG
>NW_022699088.1:1915-4345 GCF_011630105.1 Anneissia japonica | reverse complement strand
CAGCATGGAACAAGCAGGGCCACGCCTAAGGCGGGTGGTTATATTTTCGAGAAGAATGCCGAAAATTAGTCTTTGAACTAATCTGAATACTGTATATAACCATTGCCAATGTATTATGCAGAAGTTAAGTTCTGTGCACATTTTTCTAAGCCATTTTCCGCGCAAATTTGAGCTAGCTTGCAAGGCATCATCCACATTCCACGACGAATAAACTGGCATTTTAGTAATGCCTGTATGTAGTAGTAGTAGTAGTAGTAGTAGTAGTAGTAGGTCCTAGATAGTTCCATGGATCTAATAATTAACATGTAAATTAATGCACTTTATTTAAAATAGTGTTGATTGTTTGTCTAATGTTTGAAATGTTATTATTATAGTTTGTATATGCCTAGGCCTAAACTAGGGGCCTAGGCCTAGGTCGCGCCAGGCAGTTAGTATTCCGTATTCTCTACATACATACAGTACTGCACTAAATGCTAGGCTATGCCTACACAGGTAAGACAAGTTGGTATTAAACAAACCTATTTAACGCCACTTTTAAGATCACCACTTCCAAGACTTCCTTATCCAAACCAGCAAACATATCTTTTTGAAAGATTCATTCTTCAAAAATGCCTTCGACTTATTTTACTATTATTATTGAATAATCCTAATTTTTTCAATTTTCCGCTCGCGACGACCATTCTCATCAGTTGGCTAATGTCGTTACCAGCTCGTTACGGTTGAGTGAATCAGCTGACTCCCTGTCTAGTGCAAATTTCCGAAATAAAAACTGGGGCAAATCGTTATTTTACACATAATTGAGACATTTTCATAAGTGAAAACCCATATAAATGAAAAGAACGGCCAAATTTACATTGGAATATCTAAAGTTTGACACGATTTTTTATGGGGTTACCGAATACAAGCCTTTGAAAGTCGGTACATTTTAGGAAATTCCCTATCTTATAACACTAGCTCAAAATCCTGTAGCACCAGTTATTTTTTGGGACCCAGTTCACGAGCCTCGTTTTCGAATACCGCCCTCCAAAATCGAGTGCCGTCACCGTCGTTGTGATCGCCCATCCCTCTATTTTAAATTAAAAATTAATTATTTCATCCCCGCACCCCCCCCCCCCCCCTTTAAATGGGATTTTACGACTGCGCAGGCGGGCGTGGTTTAACGAAGAACGACTAGTCGAATACGGCCATTATGATTTTTGTGGAATCAAATAGAAACCCAAATAAGGCTTAAGGATTGCATAACCTTCCATCATTTTATAACATTTCCCCTAATAGCTTAATTTTGGTCAATATTCTTTTTCTTGTAATGTATTTCTTGCAAAAAAAATTCGTGAATATTCTGTTACCTTTTGTTATGTTCATATAAAATATAAATATAAATTTTGATTTTAATTTTATCTGATTTACGTACTAGTTGTTAGTAGTTTATAACAGTTTAGCACTTCTTAGTTATCAATATGCTTATATTATATCATTTTTATAATGTTGCATTATCATTATAATATAAAATATTACCATATTGCTTGGTCCTGGAAAAGATCCATTTACAGTTATCACAGGTCTTGACGACCCGTCAACAGGCACACACTTTTTGAGATCACAGTCTTCCTTCTTAAACGGACATTCCCCACAATAACCTGACATAGTTTGGTGCCATTCGACGTTAAGTTTATATTCGCATACCATTGGTTTAGATGGATATTCGCACTCCCGGTAGCAATTGCTTAAAATCTCAGGCGTATTGGTGAGAAATTCTTTCCTTTTACACTCTAAGGGTTCACCTAAAATAAATTGAACATATTGTTTGATTTAACATTAACTCTGGACTAGACTCTAAAATCGATTAAATAAGCCTTTGAAATATTGTCATATTTTTCGGGGGCTTCGCCCCCTGGAACACTTTCTAAAGATTTTGAGCGACGCACCGACCACGCCCACTTTGCTCGCGTCGGGACATCGTCAACTTAGCTCGTACGATATTGTTTGTTCACTGTTTGTTAAACTCGGTTTCCATACAATCGCTACACGTTATCACCGACAGCTTGCAGTGATGCTGATTGGTTGGTCGAATTGGGAAGCCTTCCCGATTGCGTCGGGGACTCTGTTAAGTTAAGCAATTAATGGTTGCACTGAAAACACTGTAGCGACAGTGTAGCGATTTTGAGGAAACCAGGCTTTAGTTGAAAAAAAGTGGGGGGGGGGGCGGGTCGGCTCGACACCCCTTGAATCCGCCACTGCAGTACAAAGATTTCACTGAAAGCACTGTAGCGACAGTGTACCGATT
This sequence comes from Anneissia japonica, assembly GCF_011630105.1. Classification (NCBI taxonomy): domain Eukaryota; kingdom Metazoa; phylum Echinodermata; class Crinoidea; order Comatulida; family Comatulidae; genus Anneissia; species Anneissia japonica. The sequence continues at coordinate 2,061 of NW_022699088.1, read as the reverse complement.
GTATAAAAACCAAGCTTTACGGAAAGCCTACTTAATTCAAGATTGTCTAATGAAAGGTATTCACTAAAAAATGCCTTACCCGTTTTCAGTAGAAGTAAGATCACTACTGCTACCAGAAGTTGAGACATAGCAACACTGTTTCCGTA
>NW_022699088.1:0-1417 GCF_011630105.1 Anneissia japonica | reverse complement strand
TAGAAAGACAGTAATAAAAAAACAGCTATGAGTTGTAAACATACTAGAAGCAATATAATGTAACACGTGAAGAGATGGAGTTTTCTAAAACTCCTTGACAATGCAGGCAGATGTATACTTCTACCTGGCCCAAGAAATTCAAGGAAATCTAACAATTAAATTATGGAAACACTCTGGTTTTTGGAGGGACCTTGAATGTCCATGTGACGATGGTGTCCATCTATATAATAATGATTCATTTGGGAAAGCGAGTGCAGGAAGATGTTTTGGAGAAATGTCAGGAGTGGGAATATATACACAGCAAGTAAATTAAGGCCAGTACTTAATAATTATTATTCCACACCGCGGTGAAGCATCACCGACAGTATTATGCTTATATATTGCAAAACGCAACCTATTTTGTAGCTCTGTTTAAGGAGATTTAGGTGTGCGTCCTTTGTGTGCGGCCCCATCATGTTGCGAAATGCAACCGATCGTACCGTTCTGTTTAAGGCAATTTGTTTGCGCCTTTTTTAAGACGTTTTACAGCACCGCCGACGCTACATGGGTGTATGCAAGGGGGCGGGGGTCGGGAAGGCCGTACGACCCCCCCCCCAAAAAAAATTTCGAAGGTCCATATTATTTCCAAAAACATTTTTTTCTAGGGCCTTTTTCACAATGACATAAATGAAAAAGTATTGATGCAAAGCAATGAGTCCATAGACCTTGCCAATTGCCTGACGTAATCTATCTCAATTCCAGTAATTCTGAAACTGAGCCTGCCATCCAGTTTAAGCTGGTGGCGCTGTAATCAATTTTCCATTCCCCCACTGAAATGATCCAAAAAATTATGACTTAACCAGAAAAATCCTAGATACACCCCTGCGCTAATGTTTATCGTGTTGCGAAATGCAACCGAATTTATCGCACTGTTTAAGGCGATTTATGTGTACGATTTTAGTAAGACGCTTTACAACATTACCGATGTTATGTTTATGGTTGTTTTGTGTTGCAAAGTGCAACAGATATATTCGCCCAGTTTGCGGAGATTTAACTGCACGATATCAGGAAGTTTCTACGTTTGCGCCAAAAGCCGTTATTATTACGATCCGTCCGATAAATTCTATCTTGCTGTACGCTCTCTTTTTAAATTATATTAACACCGGAAAGACGATGCCACTGAAAAGAACATCAAAGAGAGCAACCCGAAAAGGCATGCCACTGACACCCAACCGGCGCACAGTGGGCCAGACTGAAGGCAAAGTGTGCCAAAATTAATTACTCAATACAGAAGCAAATCTAAGCGAATACAAAACTTATCTAGAGGTTTTTATACCCATAGAATTCAATAAAAGCATTTTCAAATCTATATGACGTCATTTTTGTACTGTTTTCTGATTGGACGATGTCAGTTTTCATTGTAATACCAAAACAAGTT
>NW_022699087.1:0-1090 GCF_011630105.1 Anneissia japonica | reverse complement strand
TGGGCAATAACATTTTTTTTTTTTTTTTTTTTTTTTTTTTTAATTTCCAAAAGGAAATCTGCCCCTGTGTGTTATTGGGACCTTCATGGAGTGACTTCCTTACCCCAGGATTCATATTCAGTGAAATAGGGATATACTGGTAACTTGAATTTGGTGGTGTGAAAACCCTCTCCTAGGTGCATCTTACAATTTATCATCATTTTAATGTTATTTTTCATCATAATTATAGAATATGTTGAGTGGATTTTGGACCATGATGGTATGCAGCATTAAAAGAATTTGAGTTAAACTTCAATTTATGATTATGTACTTGTAGTAGTAATTTGCTACGTTAAAATAATACTCTGATGAAGTTGTCTGATGTCATCATTGTATTGCTAATTGTCAACAAAAGCAATTGTATGTTAATTGGAGATCATTATAATTTTGACCTGAATTTATGACAGTATTGCGTTTGTTTTGTAGGGAAGGGAGTTCTGTCGAACTGGAGGGTACTGGTGTGATACCGGCCATTGTTGCGGGAATGGCGAGTGCTGTACTTATTATTATGAACTTTGGTGTAAGTATGTTTCCTAATTAATCAATTTATAAGGTAAATTTATATAGAAATTCATAATTGATATATGATTTTATTACATGGTTCTTATCAGAGTCTATGTACAAGTTCATACTCATTAAATCCATGTCATTACATGGCAGGGGCTTAGCCAGAAAAATTAAATAGGCCGTCCAAAATAGAAGCCAGTGGGCGTGGCCCTGAGCCGATGAACATGTCACGCCCACTCCCAAACATAAGGGAAAAAATAGAAAATTATGATCCGGCCGTTTATTTGCTAGTAGGTGATCTTTTCACCGAGGTAGGCAATGGTTAAGCCGCCTTACATTTTTTGGGAATCCCACCAAATGTTGGTATGAAAACAACATACATTCAATCAATAAATGTTGTTTTTATTAAACGTAAATATTATTTAGCTTATTTTAGTTTAACATTTGATAGATTTGAAGAATTTGCTAAAGGTAGACCAGGGCTAGGCTAGGCCGAGTTGATTAAGCCAAGCCGTCCAAGCCATCACGGTAAAAGTGACCGTCC
>NW_022699086.1:0-843 GCF_011630105.1 Anneissia japonica | reverse complement strand
AAGTATCCACTGGAAGGAATCCCAATATCTGCAGACGGATCCGTTTCGGCCTTCCAGGCCTCATCGATGAGGCCTCAACGGAGAGTGAGTTTCTCCGACATATTGTTTACCACAAATATTACAATATATGAGATAAATGACATTTTTGGTGAGGCAATTAATTGATTGCCTTATCTGAAATATGTGGTTTGTTTGGTTGCTCTTGAATGATTGTGTAGAATCAAGCAAGGAGCATGTTTTGCATGATGAACCACAAAGATGACTACCCAAATTATGGCTGTCGCAAGAGTTAGTTTGCCTCTTGAATTTAGATCGTACTAATATATCACGAAGGTTAGGTGGTCTGCGATAGGCTATGAACGGTGTATCCGGAAAAAAACAGACCTAAGACGTTCTGTGGTCTGTAGAATGGGCATAAGTTTTTGAATTATAGCCCTTAGTGGGGGTAACCTAGGGTGATAGGTAGTGACCAGTGGCACTCTGGTCGATCGTTGACGTGGTTTGTACGTCAGCGTTTGAGCACGAGGTATGACCTTTGCTTTTTTTATAGCATTTTCAATGGGTCCTCGATGATAATTTCTATTCCAGAGGTGTCCGGATAGTTCTTCTGTTCGATTCTGAAAATCTAAATCCGAAGAACAAATGCGTCTCATGCGCAATGCTTGGCTGTACGGAATGTTTTTGTACAGTGCGGGGGGTGACAGCTGCTAGGGAGCAGGTACATATGCATATCCGTGGGTTTACGGAAGAGATCAGTTTTAAGTGCACCATTTTCCATGTTCACGGTGATGTCCAAAAAATCTACACTGCTTGTGGATTTGTTAGCAGTGAATTTGATTGTGG
>NW_022699085.1:0-1315 GCF_011630105.1 Anneissia japonica | reverse complement strand
CCCTCCCTCAAATTGTTCATTTTTTTTAATTTTATTAATGGAGATATAAAGAAAATTATATTCAAATATTAAGTCTGGAAGTGCGATTTCCGGCCATCTAGAGGTAGATAATCACAAATGTTCTTACCTCAGCCGAAACCATGGTGGGGCTGAGGTGGTATAGATCCTCCATCTGTGATAATACCTCCCTGGGTCCCTCTATTTTTAATTCCTGGATTCGCCACTGCTCTTGTTTTGCGCACGATCTCACGATTCGCGTTGGTAGTTGTTCTGGTTAGGTTTAGGCCTATTAATAGCGATTATTATAGCAGAAATGGAAAAACAGGATTCAACTTATTAATATACTGTATACAGTACCGGTACAGCACCGTATATAATAAACCTGTTTTTATTAAGTTATGATGTATGAAAAGAGGTCGGTGGTATATCGCACCCGCAATATCCCCGCAATGTGGGGAGACCTTGACCTCACCTCAGCAAATTTCTAGTGGTAGGAAGTGAACCCTGGGGGTGCATGTGTTTTTCAGCGCCCCCGACCGGGCTTAATTAATAACGATGCCCTGTAACTCCCTTATAAACAAGGTATATCTAGTTGTTGATGTCCAAAAGTATCATCAATCATATTACTGTATAAACCAAGGCTACCTATATAGACAGGCCTTATGATGACTTGTATAAAAGAATTGGGCTCTGATTGTAAAGTACAAAATTGTCGGACCGTCCCAGGCCCAAACGTTTGCAATTGGCACTTGGTTGAGTACTCGGTCTCATATCGATCATGAATCAAACCTGAATTGTGTTTCAGACTTACGACCGACAATATGGTTTTCACTCTTTGGCAATCGCGCCATCGAATAAATCCATAAATTGTATCCCCATCATCATAATCGACGATTCGAACAAGGTGATTGCAACATATCCTGATTAAAAATCGAACCATGTTACAGTATTCAAACATCACCATTTATTGCGCAACCAATAAATATCGGTTTGGTTAAAACCATCAAAATAGCGCATGTAAACGAGCGCCCTCCTAAGCTAAGATAGGTGGCAAAGTTTGGATTTTCTGTATTAAACACTGCCCTCTGCTAATGTTTTCACAAAAAAAAATAAAAATAAATAAAATCAAAGATCAATTAACTACTCTATTATTTAGACATACAGGATGTGCTATTGGAAAATAGTTTCGAAGTTGGCAAATTAGTGTAGTAATTAATACAGTAGCATACCTGTCAACCTTGAGAAATTTCAAAGAGTAAGATCGGGTGACACATTATGAGTGCCGAAGGCACGAACAGTGGCTGGGGGGGGGGGG
>NW_022699084.1:0-852 GCF_011630105.1 Anneissia japonica | reverse complement strand
CATCCACTACCTTTATAGATAGGTGTTGTTTTTGTGAGTTTCCAATCCTCAGGAACAATACCCAGCCTAATAGACAAATTTATTATAGTGGAAAGAGATTTTGCAATATATTGGGAGGTAACCCTATACAATTTTGAATCAAAATTCAGCATATCCAAATTACTGCTTTCGGACAGACCTGAAAGGGCATTTTCAATATTTTCAAATGTTACCATGTTAAAATTTAATTTGTGGATACATAAATGATGTTTCCATTCAGGAGTAGTAGTACTTTCAAAAAATTTAGAAATTTCGTTTCCAATATTTGAGAAAAAATTATTAAAGCTTTCACAATTTAGGTCAGGGTGGACACTATTTCTATTTAAATCCTTCCCTATAGTTCTGCCTAGTTCCTCCCATACTTTTTTGGAGTTATTTTTGTGTTTGTTTTCAACATTATCAAAGTAATTTGATTTTGCTTTCCGAATTTTGCTTGTTACTAAGTTTCGTAGTTTACGATATTTGTTCAAATTGATATCACTCCCATATTTATCAGAAAGGTGTTTTTCATGGTCTCTTTCATACATAAGTTGTATTATATCTGGGCTCATCCAAGGAGTTAAACGATCTTTAACACGCATTGTCTTTAAAGGAGCATGTTCATTACATATATTTAAGAAGGAATCCCTCCATTCATTTCAGTATACATCGATATCACTATAATTATTATTACTATTTGACAGAATATTTGAGTTTCTTAGGTCATTTATGAATAAATCTGTATTGAAGTGTTTAAAATTTCTAAATATAATTGTTCTATGTTCCTTAATGTTATTTAGTGCTTTAATGCACGTATAAATGAAACAATGATCA
>NW_022699083.1:0-1967 GCF_011630105.1 Anneissia japonica | reverse complement strand
TATAAATATATATATATAATGTACAGTATAATATGTCATAGTATATTTATCTTATATACGGCACAATAATTGTTTAGTATATAAATATAAAAAAACTATTGTATATTTGCACATCTAACAACATTATTGTAATTTATAAGTCAGACATGGCGTCACCATTTTCATTTTAACATTTATTATTATATATAATAATATATAATAATTTGTTTTGTTTGGTTTTAAATTTATCCTAATTACGGTATATATCGATAGACAGTGTGTATGCCCTTTGGCTTAGACTTTAGTTATCAAAAATTAACGTTACATTCGGATTAAATTTCACTTTCTGTCATATGTTATTTTATATTTAAGAGATGGTTTTGTCTGTTTTTATTAATCAACACAAGGACATTTTTATAATGGTAGTTTCACTTTTTAAGAATCTTAAATAGGTCTATATATTTAATTCTATTTCATTTTCATTGTATTCGATTACATCATAAAAAAAGTTTTATGACTTAACGGCTGTGGGTCTTGCTCCTGAGAACCTGGATGGCTGTGGTATGGGGTTAGGGTAAAAAGTAGTTCCGGGTTAGGTAGCGGTCCAAGAACTGCGTAGCACTGGAATATATGCCTGTACAAAAAAACAGAAATGTTCTAGGTAAAAATATTATTATGGTCTTATTGAACATAGCCCTTAAACGAAAAAAAATTAAGTAGTTGTAATGTATAAACAATGGGAACCGATGGTAATTGGACATAGTGCATTCGGTCGAGATTTCATTGCTTTTCTTTTGCTATTTTGTTTTTAATTATGTAAACTGACTTCCTTCGGTTCTGCCATCTTTCTTTTCAAAAATCAGCTTTATAGACTCGTTAATTCGTTTGCCTTCACACAAAATTATAATTTCTTTTACAATTTCAAACTATTTTTTTCCAAATATTTTTAAATATTTTTATTAAGGCAACGTTGCCACGTGATGTTTTCATCAATTTCCGTGAGTCATCATCTGGTGATAACGTAAACACCCTGAGTTTGCGGGCCCATTTGATGTAGAGCGTAGCGCGTACCTTCGTGTGTCAAGACGCAGGCGCACATAAAATGACCAGGCATAATTTCCACGCTTAACGTTTGTGTCATGTGATCAAAGTCGTTTCGGCGCAACGGATCCTCCAATCGGACTTAACGATCAAGTTAAAGTGCGTATTGAGTAGGATTTGTGTGTTTCCGAATTATAATGCCCGGATGTATGTTATCGCGCAAATTGAGGGCTCTGTCTTAACGATATCCCGTTTGCGGTACAATCCAGATAAACCTAAAACCTCAATGAGAAATTGTATTGCTTATTACAAATAATCAAATATTAATGGTTAAATTACACATATCGAAACAATTCAGTTTTCAGACGTTTTACTTGGATAAATTGATTTGTGATTGATTGTGATTATGTGGATAAGGACTATCATAGGCCCAGAGTACACAACTGGCTCAACCCCTCTGTGGCCCATACAGTCCCTGCTGTGGACGGACGAGAGTAGCTAGCACCGGTTTACCGAGTAGCTCAGGTACCAATGACCTATAGGGGAGAAGGAAGTTACTTTAAGCTAGCCCACACCTGGAGCACTTTCAGACCTTGGTATAAAGCAATGTATATCTAACTACATTACATTATTAAATATGAGTACAGTAATTATATTTGGTTTTAAATAATATACTGTAGTATCGATAGGCCAAAAGAAACAGTCATTCTGTACTTTTCTAAGAATATAATTGTCTGCATCTGTAAGACATTGTTACATTTCACTTTCTGTTTAAGTTATTGATTTCAAATTTAAGAAGGAATAGTAATTAACGGTTTTATCTGTCTTTTTATGATCAACACTAAGACATTTTGCACAGTCAGATTGTTTCGTTTTTTTTGTTTTTTTTTCTGAATCCTTAGTACATATTTAATTTTATTTCATTATCAGTTTATTTGCCTCAACGA
>NW_022699082.1:0-786 GCF_011630105.1 Anneissia japonica | reverse complement strand
TGACATTTACTGGGTTTAGGAAGCATACTATTGTCAGCGCACCACAAGCTAACATCATCAAGAATAATTGAAATATATTAATATGTATATATATATGTGTATATATATTAATATATGTATATATGTGTATATATATTAATATATGTATATATATTAATATACGACTGTTCAAATGTATTGTGGAAGACGAAAGCCACCAAATGCATATTATAGTTGCCGGACGCGAATTTTTTTTTTTTTTTTTTCGTGAAGAGACAAGCATAGGGAGACATATTATAAAGCGCTCTGGCTAATGATAAGATGACATAATCGATCAATGAATCCAGCGTAGCGGACCTTTCAGACCAGCGGCCTCTCGCACAAATCGCCATTTCTCTCCTTCCTACCACAGGGCACCAGGCAATTTAATTTAAATTTTAAAAGGTGAAAGCATTGGCTTTTTTTGTGTTCTTTCGCAGTTGTGATCTTGAACTTTTAATTTTTTTTTCTGTTTTTGCTGTTATTTTCTTCTTGTAGCATTTTATCTCTTATGGATCAATGGTCAGAATCAATGATATAGACATAACATTGTTCTTACAGATTTTCTATTCTCTTCACAGTTCATTAGTTTAAGATTATATATAGTGTATCATATCTAGTTAATACAGCCAATTACCATCTCTTCCTTCAGACACTCTTACGCTGACGAAGGCAGCGGGTGCTGCCGAAAATTTCGTTGAATGAATGTACATGTCTCAAATTATGTCAAAGTGTCCGGCGTTTATGTTAACAACTGCAGTGTTATTA